>NW_027412652.1:0-93721 GCF_025532065.1 Leptinotarsa decemlineata
ATGAGTTTCTACAATTAATGAAATGAATTCGAGACGAGTAACTGAGAATTGAAAAAGAATTTGGGAAATTTTTGTATTTATTGAGTTTGTTTTATACGGTGAATGAATTTGCTAATCTTGTGAGAAAGCACAATTTCACTCTTGTTGAAGCGTTTTCTACATTATTTGTGAGGATTTGAGATGATTATCTCAAAACTAATTTATTTAATTTTAGTTAATGGATATTTCTGTTTTCTGATTTATGATTATGGGAAGAATTGAAGAATTCCTGTGAATTATGTGAGGAATGTGTGTTATATTTATGAGTTTCTTCTACATTAATAAATGAATTCGAGACGAGTAACTGAGAATTGAAAAAGAATTTGGGAAATTTTGTTTTATTTGAGTTAGTGATATTCGGTGAATGAATTTGTTAATCTTGTGAGAAATGCACAATTTCACTCTGTTAAGCGTTTCTACATTATTTGTGAGGATTTGAGATGATTATCTCAAAACTGAAGGAAGTTAGTTAATGGATATTTCTGTTTTCTGATTTATGAATTATGGGAAGAATTGAAGAATTCCTGTGAATTATGTGAGGAATGTGTGTATATTTATGAGTTTCTACAATTAATGAAATGAATTCGAGACGAGTAACTGAGATTGAAAAAGAAATTGGGAAATTTTGTTTTATTGGGTTTTGTGTTATACGGTGAATGATTTTCTAATCTTGTGAGAAATGCACAATTTCACTCTTGTTAAGCGTTTTCTACATTATTTGTGAGGATTTGAGATGATTATCTCAAAACTGAAGGAAGTTAGTTTATGGATATTTCTGTTTTCTGATTTATGAATTATGGGAAGAATTGAAGAATTCCTGTGAATTATGTGAGGAATGTGTGTTATATTTATGAGTTTCTACAATTAATGAAATGAATTCGAGACGAGTAACTGAGAATTGAAAAAGAATTTGGGAAATTTTGTTTTATTTGGGTTAGTGATATTCGGTGAATGAATTTGTTAATCTTGTGAGAAATGCACAATTTCACTCTTGTTAAGCGTTTCTACATTATTTGTGAGGATTTGAGATGATTATCTCAAAACTGAAGGAAGTTAGTTAATGGATATTTCTGTTTTCTGATTTATGAATTATGGGAGAATTGAAGAATTCCTGTGAATTATGTGAGGAATGTGTGTTATTTATGAGTTTCTACAATTAATGAAATGAATTCGAGACGAGTAACTGAGAATTGAAAAAGAATTTGGGAAATTTTTGTTTTATTGGGTTTGTGTTATACGGTGAATGATTTTGCTAATCTTGTGAGAAATGCACAATTTCACTCTTGTTAAGCGTTTCTACATTATTTGTGAGGATTTGAGATGATTATCTCAAAACTGAAGGAAGTTAGTTAATGGATATTTCTGTTTTCTGATTTATGAATTATGGGAAGAATTGAAGAATTCCTGTGAATTATGTGAGGAATGTGTGTTATATTATGAGTTTCTACAATTAATGAAATGAATTCGAGACGAGTAACTGAGAATTGAAAAAGAATTTGGGAAATTTTGTTTTATTGAGTTTGGTTATACGGTGAATGATTTTGCTAATCTTGTGAGAAATGCACAATTTCACTCTGTTAAGCGTTTCTACATTATTTGTGAGGATTTGAGATATATCTCAAAACTGAAGGAAGTTAGTAATGGATATTTCTGTTGTTTCTGATTTATGAATTATGGGAAGAATTGAAGATTCCTGTGAATTATGTGAGGAATGTGTGTTATATTTATGAGTTTCTACAATTAATGAAATGAATTCGAGACGAGTAACTGAGAATTGAAAAAGAATTTGGGAAATTTTGTTTTATTGAGTTTGTGTTATACGGTGAATGATTTTGCTAATCTTGTGAGAAATGCACAATTTCACTCTTGTTAAGCGTTTCTACATTATTTGTGAGGATTTGAGATGATTATCTCAAAACTGAAGGAAGTTAGTTAATGGATATTTCTGTTTTCTGATTTATGAATTATGGGAAGAATTGAAGAATTCCTGTGAATTATGTGAGGAATGTGTGTTATATTTATGAGTTTCTACAATTTGAAATGAATTCGAGACGAGTAACTGAGAATTGAAAAAGAATTGGGAAATTTTGTTTTATTTGGTTAGTGATATTCGGTGAATGAATTTGCTAATCTTGTGAGAAATGCACAATTTCACTCTTGTTAAGCGTTTCTACATTATTTGTGAGGATTTGAGATGATTATCTCAAAACTGAAGGAAGTTAGTTAATGGATATTTCTGTTTTCTGATTTATGAATTATGGGAAGAATTGAAGAATTCCTGTGAATTATGTGAGGAATGTGTGTTATATTTATGAGTTTCTACAATTAATGAAATGAATTCGAGACGAGTAACTGAGAATTGAAAAAGAATTTGGGAAATTTTGTTTTATTGGGTTAGTGATATTCGGTGAATGAATTTGTTAATCTTGTGAGAAATGCACAATTTCACTCTTGTTAAGCGTTTCTACATTATTTGTGAGGATTTGAGATGATTATCTCAAAACTGAAGGAAGTTAGTGGATATTTCTGTTTTCTGATTTATGAATTATGGGAAGAATTGAAGAATTCCTGTGAATTATGTGAGGAATGTGTGTTATATTTATGAGTTTCTACAATTAATGAATGAATTCGAGACGAGTAACTGAGAATTGAAAAAGAATTTGGGAAATTTTGTTTTATTTGGGTTGTGATTTCGGTGAATGAATTTGTTAATCTTGTGAGAAATGCACAATTTCACTCTTGTTAAGCGTTTCTACATTATTTGTGAGGATTTGAGATGATTATCTCAAAACTGAAGGAAGTTAGTTATGGATATTTCTGTTTTCTGATTTATGAATTATGGGAAGATTGAAGAATTCCTGTGAATTATGTGAGGAATGTGTGTTATATTTATGAGTTTCTACAATTAATGAAATGAATTCGAGACGAGTAACTGAGAATTGAAAAAGAATTTGGGAAATTTTGTTTTATTTGGGTTAGTGATATTCGGTGAATGATTTGTTAATCTTGTGAGAAATGCACAATTTCACTCTTGTTAAGCGTTTCTACATTATTTGTGAGGATTTGAGATGATTATCTCAAAACTGAAGGAAGTTAGTTAATGGATATTTCTGTTTTCTGATTTATGAATTATGGGAAGAATTGAAGAATTCCTGTGAATTATGTGAGGAATGTGTGTTATATTTATGAGTTTCTACAATTAATGAAATGAATTCGAGACGAGTAACTGAGAATTGAAAAAGAATTTGGAAATTTTGTTTTATTTGGGTTAGTGATATTCGGTGAATGAATTTGTTAATCTTGTGAGAAATGCACAATTTCACTCTTGTTAAGCGTTTCTTCATTATTTGTGAGGATTTGAGATGATTATCTCAAAACTGAAGGAAGTTAGTTAATGGATATTTCTGTTTTCTGATTTATGAATTATGGGAAGAATTGAAGAATTCCTGTGAATTATGTGAGGAATGTGTGTTATATTTATGAGTTTCTACATTAATGAAATGAATTCGAGACGAGTAACTGAGAATTGAAAAAGAATTTGGGAAATTTTGTTTTATTTGGGTTAGTGATATTCGGTGAATGAATTTGTTAATCTTGTGAGAAATGCACAATTTCACTCTTGTTAAGCGTTTCTACATTATTTGTGAGGATTTGAGATGATTATCTCAAAACTGAAGGAAGTTAGTTAATGGATATTTCTGTTTTCTGATTTATGATTATGGAAGAATTGAAGAATTCCTGTGAATTATGTGAGGAATGTGTGTTATATTTATGAGTTTCTACAATTAATGAAATGAATTCGAGACGAGTAACTGAGAATTGAAAAAGAATTTGGGAAATTTTGTTTTATTTGGTTAGTGATATTCGGTGAATGAATTTGTTAATCTTGTGAGAAATGCACAATTTCACTCTTGTTAAGCGTTTCTACATTATTTGTGAGGATTTGAGATGATTATCTCAAAACTGAAGGAAGTTAGTTAATGGATATTTCTGTTTTCTGATTCATGAATTATGGGAAGAATTGAAGAATTCCTGTGAATTATGTGAGGAATGTGTGTTATATTTATGAGTTTCTACAATTAATGAAATGAATTCGAGACGAGTAACTGAGAATTGAAAAAGAATTTGGGAATTTTGTTTTATTGAGTTAGTGTTATTCGGTGAATGATTTTGTAATCTTGTGAGAAATGCACAATTTCACTCTTGTTAAGCGTTTCTACATTATTTGTGAGGATTTGAGATGATTATCTCAAAACTGAAGGAAGTTAGTTAATGGATATTTCTGTTTTCTGATTTATGAATTATGGGAAGAATTGAAGAATTCCTGTGAATTATGTGAGGAATGTGTGTTATTTTATGAGTTTCTACAATTAATGAAATGAATTCGAGACGAGTAACTGAGAATTGAAAAAGAATTTGGGAAATTTTGTTTTATTGGGTTAGTGATATTCGGTGAATGATTTGTTAATCTTGTGAGAAATGCACAATTTCACTCTTGTTAAGCGTTTCTACATTATTTGTGAGGATTTGAGATGATTATCTCAAAACTGAAGGAAGTTAGTTAATGGATATTTCTGTTTTCTGATTTATGAATTATGGGAGAATTGAAGAATTCCTGTGAATTATGAGGAATGTGTTTATGTTTTGTTATTTTATAGTTTCTACAATTAATGAAATGAATTCGAGACGAGTAACTGAGAATTGAAAAAGAATTTGGGAAATTTTGTTTTATTGGGTTAGTGATATTCGGTGAATGAATTTGTTAATCTTGTGAGAAATGCACAATTTCACTCTTGTTAAGCGTTTCTACATTATTTGTGAGGATTTGAGATGATTATCTCAAAACTGAAGGAAGTTAGTTAATGGATATTTCTGTTTTCTGATTTATGAATTATGGGAAGAATTGAAGAATTCCTGTGAATTATGTGAGGAATGTGTGTTATATTTATGAGTTTCTACATTAATGAAATGAATGAATTCGAGACGAGTAACTGAGAATTGAAAAAGAATTTGGGAAATTTTGTTTATTGAGTTTGTGTTATATCGGTGAATGATTTTGTTAATCTTGTGAGAAATGCACAATTTCACTCTTGTTAAGCGTTTCTACATTATTTGTGAGGATTTGAGATGATTATCTCAAAACTAGAAGGAAGTTAGTTAATGGATATTTCTGTTTTCTGATTTATGAATTATGGGAAGAATTGAAGAATTCCTGTGAATTATGTGAGGAATGTGTGTTATATTTATGAGTTTCTACAATTAATGAAATGAATTCGAGACGAGTAACTGAGAATTGAAAAAGAATTTGGAAATTTTGTTTTATTTGGGTTAGTGATATTCGGTGAATGAATTTTGTTAATCTTGTGAGAAATGCACAATTTCACTCTTGTTAAGCGTTTCTACATTATTTGTGAGGATTTGAGATGATTATCTCAAAACTGAAGGAAGTTAGTTAATGGATATTTCTGTTTTCTGATTTATGAATTATGGGAAGAATTGAAGAATTCCTGTGAATTATGTGAGGAATGTGTGTTATTTTATGAGTTTCTACAATTAATGAAATGAATTCGAGACGAGTAACTGAGAATTGAAAAAGAATTTGGGAAATTTTGTTTTATTGAGTTTGTGTTATACGGTGAATGATTTTGCTAATCTTGTGAGAAATGCACAATTTCACTCTTGTTAAGCGTTTCTACATTATTTGTGAGGATTTGAGATGATTATCTCAAAACTGAAGGAAGTTAGTTAATGGATATTTCTGTTTTCTGATTTATGAATTATGGGAAGAATTGAAGAATTCCTGTGAATTATGTGAGGAATGTGTGTTATATTTATGAGTTTCTACAATTAATGAAATGAATTCGAGACGAGTAACTGAGAATTGAAAAAGAATTTGGGAAATTTTGTTTTATTTGGGTTAGTGATATTCGGTGAATGATTTGTTAATCTTGTGAGAAATGCACAATTTCACTCTTTTTAAGCGTTTCTACATTATTTGTGAGGATTTGAGATGATTATCTCAAAACTGAAGGAAGTTAGTTAATGGATATTTCTGTTTTCTGATTTATGAATTATGGGAAGAATTGAAGAATTCCTGTGAATTATGTGAGGAATGTGTGTTATATTTATGAGTTTCTACAATTAATGAAATGAATTCGAGACGAGTAACTGAGAATTGAAAAAGAATTTGGAAATTTTGTTTTATTGGTTTGTGATATTCGGTGAATGATTTGTTAATCTTGTGAGAAATGCACAATTTCACTCTTGTTAAGCGTTTCTACATTATTTGTGAGGATTTGAGATGATTATCTCAAAACTGAAGGAAGTTAGTTAATGGATATTTCTGTTTTCTGATTTATGAATTATGGAAAGAATTGAAGAATTCCTGTGAATTATGTGAGGAATGTGTGTTATATTTATGAGTTTCTACAATTAATGAAATGAATTCGAGACGAGTAACTGAGAATTGAAAAAGAATTTGGGAAATTTTTTTTATTGAGTTGTGTTTATACGGTGAATGATTTTGTCTAATCTTGTGAGAAATGCACAATTTCACTCTTGTTAAGCGTTTCTACATTATTTGTGAGGATTTGAGATGATTATCTCAAAACTGAAGAAGTTAGTTAATGGATATTTCTGTTTTCTGATTTATGAATTATGGGAAGAATTGAAGAATTCCTGTGAATTATGTGAGGAATGTGTGTTATATTTATGAGTTTCTACAATTAATGAAATGAATTCGAGACGAGTAACTGAGAATTGAAAAAGAATTTGGGAAATTTTGTTTTATTGAGTTTGTGTTATACGGTGAATGATTTTGCTAATCTTGTGAGAAATGCACAATTTCACTCTTGTTAAGCGTTTCTACATTATTTGTGAGGATTTGAGATGATTATCTCAAAACTGAAGGAAGTTAGTTAATGGATATTTCTGTTTTCTGATTTATGAATTATGGGAAGATTGAAGAATTCCTGTGAATTATGTGAGGAATGTGTGTTATATTTATGAGTTTCTACAATTAATGAAATGAATTCGAGACGAGTAACTGAGAATTGAAAAAGAATTTGGGAATTTTGTTTTATTTGGGTTAGTGATATTCGGTGAATGAATTTGTAATCTTGTGAGAAATGCACAATTTCACTCTTGTTAAGCGTTTCTACATTATTTGTGAGGATTTGAGATGATTATCTCAAAACTGAAGGAAGTTAGTTAATGGATATTTCTGTTTTCTGATTTATGAATTATGGGAAGAATTGAAGAATTCCTGTGAATTATGTGAGGAATGTGTGTTATATTTATGAGTTTCTACAATTAATGAAATGAATTCGAGACGAGTAACTGAGAATTGAAAAAGAATTTGGGAAATTTTGTTTATTTGGGTTAGTGATATTCGGTGAATGAATTTGTTAATCTTGTGAGAAATGCACAATTTCACTCTTGTTAAGCGTTTCTACATTATTTGTGAGGATTTGAGATGATTTCTCAAAACTGAAGGAAGTTAGTGGATATTTCTGTTTTCTGATTTATGAATTATGGGAAGAATTGAAGAATTCCTGTGAATTATGTGAGGAATGTGTGTTATATTTATGAGTTTCTACAATTAATGAAATGAATTCGAGACGAGTAACTGAGAATTGAAAAAGAATTTGGGAAATTTTGTTTTATTTGGGTTAGTGATATTCGGTGAATGAATTTGTTAATCTTGTGAGAAATGCACAATTTCACTCTTGTTAAGCGTTTCTACATTATTTGTGAGGATTTGAGATGATTATCTCAAAACTGAAGGAAGTTAGTTAATGGATATTTCTGTTTTCTGATTTATGAATTATGGGAAGAATTGAAGAATTCCTGTGAATTATGTGAGGAATGTGTGTTATATTTATGAGTTTCTACAATTAATGAAATGAATTCGAGACGAGTAACTGAGAATTGAAAAAGAATTTGGGAATTTTTGTTTTATTTGGGTTAGTGATATTCGGTGAATGAATTTGTTAATCTTGTGAGAAATGCACAATTTCACTCTTGTTAAGCGTTTCTACATTATTTGTGAGGATTTGAGATGATTATCTCAAAACTGAAGGAAGTTAGTTAATGGATATTTCTGTTTTCTGATTTATGAATTATGGGAAGAATTGAAGAATTCCTGTGAATTATGTGAGGAATGTGTGTTATATTTATGAGTTTCTACAATTAATGAAATGAATTCGAGACGAGTAACTGAGAATTGAAAAAGAATTTGGGAATTTTGTTTTATTTGGGTTGTGATATTCGGTGAATGAATTTGTTAATCTTGTGAGAAATGCACAATTTCACTCTTGTTAAGCGTTTCTACATTATTTGTGAGGATTTGAGATGATTATCTCAAAACTGAAGGAAGTTAGTTAATGGATATTTCTGTTTTCTGATTTATGAATTATGGGAAGAATTGAAGAATTCCTGTGAATTATGTGAGGAATGTGTGTTATATTTATGAGTTTCTACAATTAATGAAATGAATTCGAGACGAGTAACTGAGAATTGAAAAAGAATTGGGAAATTTTGTTTTATTTGGGTTAGTGATATTCGGTGAATGAATTTGTTAATCTTGTGAGAAATGCACAATTTCACTCTTGTTAAGCGTTTCTACATTATTTGTGAGGATTTGAGATGATTATCTCAAACTGAAGGAAGTTAGTTTGGATATTTCTGTTTTCTGATTTATGAATTATGGGAAGAATTGAAGAATTCCTGTGAATTATGTGAGGAATGTGTGTTTATTTATGAGTTTCTACAATTAATGAAATGAATTCGAGACGAGTAACTGAGAATTGAAAAAGAATTTGGGAAATTTTGTTTTATTTGGGTTAGTGATATTCGGTGAATGAATTTGTTAATCTTGTGAGAAATGCACATTTCACTCTTGTTAAGCGTTTCTACATTATTTGTGAGGATTTGAGATGATTATCTCAAAACTGAAGGAAGTTAGTTAATGGATATTTCTGTTTTCTGATTTATGAATTATGGGAAGAATTGAAGAATTCCTGTGAATTATGTGAGGAATGTGTGTTATATTTATGAGTTTCTACAATTAATGAAATGAATTCGAGACGAGTAACTGAGAATTGAAAAAGAATTTGGGAAATTTTGTTTTATTGGGTTGTGATATTCGGTGAATGATTTGTTAATCTTGTGAGAAATGCACAATTTCACTCTTGTTAAGCGTTTCTACATTATTTTGTGAGGATTTGAGATGATTATCTCAAAACTGAAGGAAGTTAGTTAATGGATATTTCTGTTTTCTGATTTATGAATTATGGGAAGAATTGAAGAATTCCTGTGAATTATGTGAGGAATGTGTGTTATATTTATGAGTTTCTACAATTAATGAAATGAATTCGAGACGAGTAACTGAGAATTGAAAAGAATTTGGGAAATTTTGTTTTATTTGGGTTAGTGATATTCGGTGAATGAATTGTTAATCTTGTGAGAAATGCACAATTTCACTCTTGTTAAGCGTTTCTACATTATTTGTGAGGATTTGAGATGATTATCTCAAAACTGAAGGAAGTTAGTTAATGGATATTTCTGTTTTCTGATTTATGAATTATGGGAAGAATTGAAGAATTCCTGTGAATTATGTGAGGAATGTGTGTTATATTTATGAGTTTCTACAATTAATGAAATGAATTCGAGACGAGTAACTGAGAATTGAAAAAGAATTTGGGAATTTTGTTTTTATTTGGGTTAGTGATATTCGGTGAATGAATTTGTTAATCTTGTGAGAAATGCACAATTTCACTTTGTTAAGCGTTTCTACATTATTTGTGAGGATTTGAGATGATTATCTCAAAACTGAAGGAAGTTAGTTAATGGATATTTCTGTTTTCTGATTTATGAATTATGGGAAGAATTGAAGAATTCCTGTGAATTATGTGAGGAATGTGTGTTATATTTATGAGTTTCTACAATTAATGAAATGAATTCGAGACGAGTAACTGAGAATTGAAAAAGAATTTGGGAAATTTTGTTTTATTTTGGTTAGTGATATTCGGTGAATGAATTTGTTAATCTTGTGAGAAATGCACAATTTCACTCTTGTTAAGCGTTTCTACATTATTTGTGAGGATTTGAGATGATTATCTCAAAACTGAAGGAAGTTAGTTAATGGATATTTCTGTTTTCTGATTTATGAATTATGGGAAGAATTGAAGAATTCCTGTGAATTATGTGAGGAATGTGTGTTATATTTATGAGTTTCTACAATAATGAAATGAATTCGAGACGAGTAACTGAGAATTGAAAAAGAATTTGGGAAATTTTGTTTTATTTGGGTTAGTGATATTCGGTGAATGAATTTGTTAATCTTGTGAGAAATGCACAATTTCACTCTTGTTAAGCGTTTCTACATTATTTGTGAGGATTTGAGATGATTATCTCAAAACTGAAGGAAGTTAGTTAATGGATATTTCTGTTTTCTGATTTATGAATTATGGAAGAATTGAAGAATTCCTGTGAATTATGTGAGGAATGTGTGTTATATTTATGAGTTTCTACAATTAATGAAATGAATTCGAGACGAGTAACTGAGAATTGAAAAAGAATTGGGAAATTTTGTTTTATTGAGTTTGTGTTATACGGTGAATGATTTTGCTAATCTTGTGAGAAATGCACAATTTCACTCTTGTTAAGCGTTTCTACATTATTTGTGAGGATTTGAGATGATTATCTCAAAACTGAAGGAAGTTAGTTAATGGATATTTCTGTTTTCTGATTTATGAATTATGGGAAGAATTGAAGAATTCCTGTGAATTATGTGAGGAATGTGTGTTATATTTATGAGTTTCTACAATTAATGAAATGAATTCGAGACGAGTAACTGAGAATTGAAAAAGAATTTGGGAAATTTTGTTTTTATTTGGGTTAGTGATATTCGGTGAATGATTTGTTAATCTTGTGAGAAATGCACAATTTCACTCTTGTTAAGCGTTTCTACATTATTTGTGAGGATTTGAGATGATTATCTCAAAACTGAAGGAAGTTAGTTAATGGATATTTCTGTTTTCTGATTTATGAATTATGGGAAGAATTGAAGAATTCCTGTGAATTATGTGAGGAATGTGTGTTTATATTTATGAGTTTCTACATTAATGAATGAATTCGAGACGAGTAACTGAGAATTGAAAAAAATTGGGAAATTTTGTTTTATTTGTTTGTGTTATACGGTGAATGATTTTGTTAATCTTGTGAGAAATGCACAATTTCACTCTTAAGCGTTTTCTACATTATTTGTGAGGATTTGAGATGATTATCTCAAAACTGAAGGAAGTTAGTTAATGGATATTTCTGTTTTCTGATTTATGAATTATGGGAGAATTGAAGAATTCCTGTGAATTATGTGAGGAATGTGTGTTATATTTATGAGTTTCTACAATTAATGAAATGAATTCGAGACGAGTAACTGAGAATTGAAAAAGAATTTGGGAAATTTTGTTTTATTTGGGTTAGTGATATTCGGTGAATGAATTTGTTAATCTTGTGAGAAATGCACAATTTCACTCTTGTTAAGCGTTTCTACATTATTTGTGAGGATTTGAGATGATTATCTCAAAACTGAAGGAAGTTAGTTAATGGATATTTCTGTTTTCTGATTTATGAATTATGGGAAGAATTGAAGAATTCCTGTGAATTATGTGAGGAATGTGTGTTATATTTATGAGTTTCTACAATTAATGAAATGAATTCGAGACGAGTAACTGAGAATTGAAAAAGAATTTGGGAAATTTTGTTTTATTGAGTTTGTGTTATACGGTGAATGATTTGTTAATCTTGTGAGAAATGCACAATTTCACTCTTGTTAAGCGTTTCTACATTATTTGTGAGGATTTGAGATGATTATCTCAAAACTGAAGGAAGTTAGTTAATGGATATTTCTGTTTTCTGATTTATGAATTATGGGAAGAATTGAAGAATTCCTGTGAATTATGTGAGGAATGTGTGTTATATTTATGAGTTTCTACAATTAATGAAATGAATTCGAGACGAGTAACTGAGAATTGAAAAAGAATTTGGGAAATTTTGTTTTATTGGGTTTGTGTTATACGGTGAATGATTTGTTAATCTTGTGAGAAATGCACAATTTCACTCTTGTTAAGCGTTTCTACATTATTTGTGAGGATTTGAGATGATTATCTCAAAACTGAAGGAAGTTAGTTAATGGATATTTCTGTTTTCTGATTTATGAATTATGGGAAGAATTGAAGAATTCCTGTGAATTATGTGAGGAATGTGTGTTATATTTATGAGTTTCTACAATTAATGAAATGAATTCGAGACGAGTAACTGAGAATTGAAAAAGAATTTGGGAAATTTTGTTTTATTGGGTTAGTGTTATTCGGTGAATGATTTTGCTAATCTTGTGAGAAATGCACAATTTCACTCTTGTTAAGCGTTTCTACATTATTTGTGAGGATTTGAGATGATTATCTCAAAACTGAAGGAAGTTAGTTAATGGATATTTCTGTTTTCTGATTTATGAATTATGGAAGAATTGAAGAATTCCTGTGAATTATGTGAGGAATGTGTGTTATATTTATGAGTTTCTACAATTAATGAAATGAATTCGAGACGAGTAACTGAGAATTGAAAAAGAATTTGGGAAATTTTGTTTTATTTGGGTTAGTGATATTCGGTGAATGAATTTGTTAATCTTGTGAGAAATGCACAATTTCACTCTTGTTAAGCGTTTCTACATTATTTGTGAGGATTTGAGATGATTATCTCAAAACTGAAGGAAGTTAGTTAATGGATATTTCTGTTTTCTGATTTATGAATTATGGGAAGAATTGAAGAATTCCTGTGAATTATGTGAGGAATGTGTGTTATATTTATGAGTTTCTACAATTAATGAAATGAATTCGAGACGAGTAACTGAGAATTGAAAAAGAATTTGGGAAATTTTGTTTTATTTGGGTTAGTGATATTCGGTGAATGATTTGTTAATCTTGTGAGAAATGCACAATTTCACTCTTGTTAAGCGTTTCTACATTATTTGTGAGGATTTGAGATGATTATCTCAAAACTGAAGGAAGTTAGTTAATGGATATTTCTGTTTTCTGATTTATGAATTATGGGAAGAATTGAAGAATTCCTGTGAATTATGTGAGGAATGTGTGTTATATTTATGAGTTTCTACAATTAATGAAATGAATTCGAGACGAGTAACTGAGAATTGAAAAAGAATTTGGGAAATTTTGTTTTATTTGGGTTAGTGATATTCGGTGAATGAATTTGTTAATCTTGTGAGAAATGCACAATTTCACTCTTGTTAAGCGTTTCTACATTATTTGTGAGGATTTGAGATGATTATCTCAAAACTGAAGGAAGTTAGTTAATGGATATTTCTGTTTTCTGATTTATGAATTATGGGAAGAATTGAAGAATTCCTGTGAATTATGTGAGGAATGTGTGTTATATTTATGAGTTTCTACAATTAATGAAATGAATTCGAGACGAGTAACTGAGAATTGAAAAAGAATTTGGGAAATTTTGTTTTATTTGGGTTAGTGATATTCGGTGAATGATTTGTTAATCTTGTGAGAAATGCACAATTTCACTCTTGTTAAGCGTTTCTACATTATTTGTGAGGATTTGAGATGATTATCTCAAAACTGAAGGAAGTTAGTTAATGGATATTTCTGTTTTCTGATTTATGAATTATGGGAAGAATTGAAGAATTCCTGTGAATTATGTGAGGAATGTGTGTTATATTTATGAGTTTCTACAATTAATGAAATGAATTCGAGACGAGTAACTGAGAATTGAAAAAGAATTTGGGAAATTTTGTTTTATTTGGGTTAGTGATATTCGGTGAATGAATTTGTTAATCTTGTGAGAAATGCACAATTTCACTCTTGTTAAGCGTTTCTACATTATTTGTGAGGATTTGAGATGATTATCTCAAAACTGAAGGAAGTTAGTTAATGGATATTTCTGTTTTCTGATTTATGAATTATGGGAAGAATTGAAGAAT
Organism: Leptinotarsa decemlineata; assembly: GCF_025532065.1. Lineage (NCBI taxonomy): Eukaryota > Metazoa > Arthropoda > Insecta > Coleoptera > Chrysomelidae > Leptinotarsa > Leptinotarsa decemlineata. The sequence goes on from NW_027412652.1 coordinate 14,048, forward strand.
TCCTGTGAATTATGTGAGGAATGTGTGTTATATTTATGAGTTTCTACAATTAATGAAATGAATTCGAGACGAGTAACTGAGAATTGAAAAAGAATTTGGGAAATTTTGTTTTATTTGGGTTAGTGATATTCGGTGAATGAATTTGTTAATCTTGTGAGAAATGCACAATTTCACTCTTGTTAAGCGTTTCTACATTATTTGTGAGGATTTGAGATGATTATCTCAAAACTGAAGGAAGTTAGTTAATGGATATTTCTGTTTTCTGATTTATGAATTATGGGAAGAATTGAAGAATTCCTGTGAATTATGTGAGGAATGTGTGTTATATTTATGAGTTTCTACAATTAATGAAATGAATTCGAGACGAGTAACTGAGAATTGAAAAAGAATTTGGGAAATTTTGTTTTATTTGGGTTAGTGATATTCGGTGAATGAATTTGTTAATCTTGTGAGAAATGCACAATTTCACTCTTGTTAAGCGTTTCTACATTATTTGTGAGGATTTGAGATGATTATCTCAAAACTGAAGGAAGTTAGTTAATGGATATTTCTGTTTTCTGATTTATGAATTATGGGAAGAATTGAAGAATTCCTGTGAATTATGTGAGGAATGTGTGTTATATTTATGAGTTTCTACAATTAATGAAATGAATTCGAGACGAGTAACTGAGAATTGAAAAAGAATTTGGGAAATTTTGTTTTATTTGGGTTAGTGATATTCGGTGAATGAATTTGTTAATCTTGTGAGAAATGCACAATTTCACTCTTGTTAAGCGTTTCTACATTATTTGTGAGGATTTGAGATGATTATCTCAAAACTGAAGGAAGTTAGTTAATGGATATTTCTGTTTTCTGATTTATGAATTATGGGAAGAATTGAAGAATTCCTGTGAATTATGTGAGGAATGTGTGTTATATTTATGAGTTTCTACAATTAATGAAATGAATTCGAGACGAGTAACTGAGAATTGAAAAAGAATTTGGGAAATTTTGTTTTATTTGGGTTAGTGATATTCGGTGAATGAATTTGTTAATCTTGTGAGAAATGCACAATTTCACTCTTGTTAAGCGTTTCTACATTATTTGTGAGGATTTGAGATGATTATCTCAAAACTGAAGGAAGTTAGTTAATGGATATTTCTGTTTTCTGATTTATGAATTATGGGAAGAATTGAAGAATTCCTGTGAATTATGTGAGGAATGTGTGTTATATTTATGAGTTTCTACAATTAATGAAATGAATTCGAGACGAGTAACTGAGAATTGAAAAAGAATTTGGGAAATTTTGTTTTATTGAGTTAGTGTTATTCGGTGAATGATTTTGTTAATCTTGTGAGAAATGCACAATTTCACTCTTGTTAAGCGTTTCTACATTATTTGTGAGGATTTGAGATGATTATCTCAAAACTGAAGGAAGTTAGTTAATGGATATTTCTGTTTTCTGATTTATGAATTATGGGAAGAATTGAAGAATTCCTGTGAATTATGTGAGGAATGTGTGTTATATTTATGAGTTTCTACAATTAATGAAATGAATTCGAGACGAGTAACTGAGAATTGAAAAAGAATTTGGGAAATTTTGTTTTATTTGGGTTTGTGATATTCGGTGAATGAATTTGTTAATCTTGTGAGAAATGCACAATTTCACTCTTGTTAAGCGTTTCTACATTATTTGTGAGGATTTGAGATGATTATCTCAAAACTGAAGGAAGTTAGTTAATGGATATTTCTGTTTTCTGATTTATGAATTATGGGAAGAATTGAAGAATTCCTGTGAATTATGTGAGGAATGTGTGTTATATTTATGAGTTTCTACAATTAATGAAATGAATTCGAGACGAGTAACTGAGAATTGAAAAAGAATTTGGGAAATTTTGTTTTATTGGGTTAGTGATATTCGGTGAATGATTTTGTTAATCTTGTGAGAAATGCACAATTTCACTCTTGTTAAGCGTTTCTACATTATTTGTGAGGATTTGAGATGATTATCTCAAAACTGAAGGAAGTTAGTTAATGGATATTTCTGTTTTCTGATTTATGAATTATGGGAAGAATTGAAGAATTCCTGTGAATTATGTGAGGAATGTGTGTTATATTTATGAGTTTCTACAATTAATGAAATGAATTCGAGACGAGTAACTGAGAATTGAAAAAGAATTTGGGAAATTTTGTTTTATTTGGGTTAGTGATATTCGGTGAATGAATTTGTTAATCTTGTGAGAAATGCACAATTTCACTCTTGTTAAGCGTTTCTACATTATTTGTGAGGATTTGAGATGATTATCTCAAAACTGAAGGAAGTTAGTTAATGGATATTTCTGTTTTCTGATTTATGAATTATGGGAAGAATTGAAGAATTCCTGTGAATTATGTGAGGAATGTGTGTTATATTTATGAGTTTCTACAATTAATGAAATGAATTCGAGACGAGTAACTGAGAATTGAAAAAGAATTTGGGAAATTTTGTTTTATTTGGGTTAGTGATATTCGGTGAATGATTTGTTAATCTTGTGAGAAATGCACAATTTCACTCTTGTTAAGCGTTTCTACATTATTTGTGAGGATTTGAGATGATTATCTCAAAACTGAAGGAAGTTAGTTAATGGATATTTCTGTTTTCTGATTTATGAATTATGGGAAGAATTGAAGAATTCCTGTGAATTATGTGAGGAATGTGTGTTATATTTATGAGTTTCTACAATTAATGAAATGAATTCGAGACGAGTAACTGAGAATTGAAAAAGAATTTGGGAAATTTTGTTTTATTTGGGTTAGTGATATTCGGTGAATGAATTTGTTAATCTTGTGAGAAATGCACAATTTCACTCTTGTTAAGCGTTTCTACATTATTTGTGAGGATTTGAGATGATTATCTCAAAACTGAAGGAAGTTAGTTAATGGATATTTCTGTTTTCTGATTTATGAATTATGGGAAGAATTGAAGAATTCCTGTGAATTATGTGAGGAATGTGTGTTATATTTATGAGTTTCTACAATTAATGAAATGAATTCGAGACGAGTAACTGAGAATTGAAAAAGAATTTGGGAAATTTTGTTTTATTGGGTTTGTGATATTCGGTGAATGATTTTGCTAATCTTGTGAGAAATGCACAATTTCACTCTTGTTAAGCGTTTCTACATTATTTGTGAGGATTTGAGATGATTATCTCAAAACTGAAGGAAGTTAGTTAATGGATATTTCTGTTTTCTGATTTATGAATTATGGGAAGAATTGAAGAATTCCTGTGAATTATGTGAGGAATGTGTGTTATATTTATGAGTTTCTACAATTAATGAAATGAATTCGAGACGAGTAACTGAGAATTGAAAAAGAATTTGGGAAATTTTGTTTTATTGAGTTAGTGATATTCGGTGAATGAATTTGTTAATCTTGTGAGAAATGCACAATTTCACTCTTGTTAAGCGTTTCTACATTATTTGTGAGGATTTGAGATGATTATCTCAAAACTGAAGGAAGTTAGTTAATGGATATTTCTGTTTTCTGATTTATGAATTATGGGAAGAATTGAAGAATTCCTGTGAATTATGTGAGGAATGTGTGTTATATTTATGAGTTTCTACAATTAATGAAATGAATTCGAGACGAGTAACTGAGAATTGAAAAAGAATTTGGGAAATTTTGTTTTATTTGGGTTAGTGATATTCGGTGAATGAATTTGTTAATCTTGTGAGAAATGCACAATTTCACTCTTGTTAAGCGTTTCTACATTATTTGTGAGGATTTGAGATGATTATCTCAAAACTGAAGGAAGTTAGTTAATGGATATTTCTGTTTTCTGATTTATGAATTATGGGAAGAATTGAAGAATTCCTGTGAATTATGTGAGGAATGTGTGTTATATTTATGAGTTTCTACAATTAATGAAATGAATTCGAGACGAGTAACTGAGAATTGAAAAAGAATTTGGGAAATTTTGTTTTATTTGGTTAGTGATATTCGGTGAATGAATTTGTTAATCTTGTGAGAAATGCACAATTTCACTCTTGTTAAGCGTTTCTACATTATTTGTGAGGATTTGAGATGATTATCTCAAAACTGAAGGAAGTTAGTTAATGGATATTTCTGTTTTCTGATTTATGAATTATGGGAAGAATTGAAGAATTCCTGTGAATTATGTGAGGAATGTGTGTTATATTTATGAGTTTCTACAATTAATGAAATGAATTCGAGACGAGTAACTGAGAATTGAAAAAGAATTTGGGAAATTTTGTTTTATTTGGGTTAGTGATATTCGGTGAATGAATTTGTTAATCTTGTGAGAAATGCACAATTTCACTCTTGTTAAGCGTTTCTACATTATTTGTGAGGATTTGAGATGATTATCTCAAAACTGAAGGAAGTTAGTTAATGGATATTTCTGTTTTCTGATTTATGAATTATGGGAAGAATTGAAGAATTCCTGTGAATTATGTGAGGAATGTGTGTTATATTTATGAGTTTCTACAATTAATGAAATGAATTCGAGACGAGTAACTGAGAATTGAAAAAGAATTTGGGAAATTTTGTTTTATTTGGGTTAGTGATATTCGGTGAATGAATTTGTTAATCTTGTGAGAAATGCACAATTTCACTCTTGTTAAGCGTTTCTACATTATTTGTGAGGATTTGAGATGATTATCTCAAAACTGAAGGAAGTTAGTTAATGGATATTTCTGTTTTCTGATTTATGAATTATGGGAAGAATTGAAGAATTCCTGTGAATTATGTGAGGAATGTGTGTTATATTTATGAGTTTCTACAATTAATGAAATGAATTCGAGACGAGTAACTGAGAATTGAAAAAGAATTTGGGAAATTTTGTTTTATTTGGGTTAGTGATATTCGGTGAATGAATTTGTTAATCTTGTGAGAAATGCACAATTTCACTCTTGTTAAGCGTTTCTACATTATTTGTGAGGATTTGAGATGATTATCTCAAAACTGAAGGAAGTTAGTTAATGGATATTTCTGTTTTCTGATTTATGAATTATGGGAAGAATTGAAGAATTCCTGTGAATTATGTGAGGAATGTGTGTTATATTTATGAGTTTCTACAATTAATGAAATGAATTCGAGACGAGTAACTGAGAATTGAAAAAGAATTTGGGAAATTTTGTTTTATTTGGGTTAGTGATATTCGGTGAATGAATTTGTTAATCTTGTGAGAAATGCACAATTTCACTCTTGTTAAGCGTTTCTACATTATTTGTGAGGATTTGAGATGATTATCTCAAAACTGAAGGAAGTTAGTTAATGGATATTTCTGTTTTCTGATTTATGAATTATGGGAAGAATTGAAGAATTCCTGTGAATTATGTGAGGAATGTGTGTTATATTTATGAGTTTCTACAATTAATGAAATGAATTCGAGACGAGTAACTGAGAATTGAAAAAGAATTTGGGAAATTTTGTTTTATTTGGGTTAGTGATATTCGGTGAATGAATTTGTTAATCTTGTGAGAAATGCACAATTTCACTCTTGTTAAGCGTTTCTACATTATTTGTGAGGATTTGAGATGATTATCTCAAAACTGAAGGAAGTTAGTTAATGGATATTTCTGTTTTCTGATTTATGAATTATGGGAAGAATTGAAGAATTCCTGTGAATTATGTGAGGAATGTGTGTTATATTTATGAGTTTCTACAATTAATGAAATGAATTCGAGACGAGTAACTGAGAATTGAAAAAGAATTTGGGAAATTTTGTTTTATTTGGGTTAGTGATATTCGGTGAATGAATTTGTTAATCTTGTGAGAAATGCACAATTTCACTCTTGTTAAGCGTTTCTACATTATTTGTGAGGATTTGAGATGATTATCTCAAAACTGAAGGAAGTTAGTTAATGGATATTTCTGTTTTCTGATTTATGAATTATGGGAAGAATTGAAGAATTCCTGTGAATTATGTGAGGAATGTGTGTTATATTTATGAGTTTCTACAATTAATGAAATGAATTCGAGACGAGTAACTGAGAATTGAAAAAGAATTTGGGAAATTTTGTTTTATTTGGGTTAGTGATATTCGGTGAATGAATTTGTTAATCTTGTGAGAAATGCACAATTTCACTCTTGTTAAGCGTTTCTACATTATTTGTGAGGATTTGAGATGATTATCTCAAAACTGAAGGAAGTTAGTTAATGGATATTTCTGTTTTCTGATTTATGAATTATGGGAAGAATTGAAGAATTCCTGTGAATTATGTGAGGAATGTGTGTTATATTTATGAGTTTCTACAATTAATGAAATGAATTCGAGACGAGTAACTGAGAATTGAAAAAGAATTTGGGAAATTTTGTTTTATTTGGGTTAGTGATATTCGGTGAATGAATTTGTTAATCTTGTGAGAAATGCACAATTTCACTCTTGTTAAGCGTTTCTACATTATTTGTGAGGATTTGAGATGATTATCTCAAAACTGAAGGAAGTTAGTTAATGGATATTTCTGTTTTCTGATTTATGAATTATGGGAAGAATTGAAGAATTCCTGTGAATTATGTGAGGAATGTGTGTTATATTTATGAGTTTCTACAATTAATGAAATGAATTCGAGACGAGTAACTGAGAATTGAAAAAGAATTTGGGAAATTTTGTTTTATTTGGGTTAGTGATATTCGGTGAATGAATTTGTTAATCTTGTGAGAAATGCACAATTTCACTCTTGTTAAGCGTTTCTACATTATTTGTGAGGATTTGAGATGATTATCTCAAAACTGAAGGAAGTTAGTTAATGGATATTTCTGTTTTCTGATTTATGAATTATGGGAAGAATTGAAGAATTCCTGTGAATTATGTGAGGAATGTGTGTTATATTTATGAGTTTCTACAATTAATGAAATGAATTCGAGACGAGTAACTGAGAATTGAAAAAGAATTTGGGAAATTTTGTTTTATTTGGGTTAGTGATATTCGGTGAATGAATTTGTTAATCTTGTGAGAAATGCACAATTTCACTCTTGTTAAGCGTTTCTACATTATTTGTGAGGATTTGAGATGATTATCTCAAAACTGAAGGAAGTTAGTTAATGGATATTTCTGTTTTCTGATTTATGAATTATGGGAAGAATTGAAGAATTCCTGTGAATTATGTGAGGAATGTGTGTTATATTTATGAGTTTCTACAATTAATGAAATGAATTCGAGACGAGTAACTGAGAATTGAAAAAGAATTTGGGAAATTTTGTTTTATTTGGGTTAGTGATATTCGGTGAATGAATTTGTTAATCTTGTGAGAAATGCACAATTTCACTCTTGTTAAGCGTTTCTACATTATTTGTGAGGATTTGAGATGATTATCTCAAAACTGAAGGAAGTTAGTTAATGGATATTTCTGTTTTCTGATTTATGAATTATGGGAAGAATTGAAGAATTCCTGTGAATTATGTGAGGAATGTGTGTTATATTTATGAGTTTCTACAATTAATGAAATGAATTCGAGACGAGTAACTGAGAATTGAAAAAGAATTTGGGAAATTTTGTTTTATTTGGGTTAGTGATATTCGGTGAATGAATTTGTTAATCTTGTGAGAAATGCACAATTTCACTCTTGTTAAGCGTTTCTACATTATTTGTGAGGATTTGAGATGATTATCTCAAAACTGAAGGAAGTTAGTTAATGGATATTTCTGTTTTCTGATTTATGAATTATGGGAAGAATTGAAGAATTCCTGTGAATTATGTGAGGAATGTGTGTTATATTTATGAGTTTCTACAATTAATGAAATGAATTCGAGACGAGTAACTGAGAATTGAAAAAGAATTTGGGAAATTTTGTTTTATTTGGGTTAGTGATATTCGGTGAATGAATTTGTTAATCTTGTGAGAAATGCACAATTTCACTCTTGTTAAGCGTTTCTACATTATTTGTGAGGATTTGAGATGATTATCTCAAAACTGAAGGAAGTTAGTTAATGGATATTTCTGTTTTCTGATTTATGAATTATGGGAAGAATTGAAGAATTCCTGTGAATTATGTGAGGAATGTGTGTTATATTTATGAGTTTCTACAATTAATGAAATGAATTCGAGACGAGTAACTGAGAATTGAAAAAGAATTTGGGAAATTTTGTTTTATTTGGGTTAGTGATATTCGGTGAATGAATTTGTTAATCTTGTGAGAAATGCACAATTTCACTCTTGTTAAGCGTTTCTACATTATTTGTGAGGATTTGAGATGATTATCTCAAAACTGAAGGAAGTTAGTTAATGGATATTTCTGTTTTCTGATTTATGAATTATGGGAAGAATTGAAGAATTCCTGTGAATTATGTGAGGAATGTGTGTTATATTTATGAGTTTCTACAATTAATGAAATGAATTCGAGACGAGTAACTGAGAATTGAAAAAGAATTTGGGAAATTTTGTTTTATTTGGGTTAGTGATATTCGGTGAATGAATTTGTTAATCTTGTGAGAAATGCACAATTTCACTCTTGTTAAGCGTTTCTACATTATTTGTGAGGATTTGAGATGATTATCTCAAAACTGAAGGAAGTTAGTTAATGGATATTTCTGTTTTCTGATTTATGAATTATGGGAAGAATTGAAGAATTCCTGTGAATTATGTGAGGAATGTGTGTTATATTTATGAGTTTCTACAATTAATGAAATGAATTCGAGACGAGTAACTGAGAATTGAAAAAGAATTTGGGAAATTTTGTTTTATTTGGGTTAGTGATATTCGGTGAATGAATTTGTTAATCTTGTGAGAAATGCACAATTTCACTCTTGTTAAGCGTTTCTACATTATTTGTGAGGATTTGAGATGATTATCTCAAAACTGAAGGAAGTTAGTTAATGGATATTTCTGTTTTCTGATTTATGAATTATGGGAAGAATTGAAGAATTCCTGTGAATTATGTGAGGAATGTGTGTTATATTTATGAGTTTCTACAATTAATGAAATGAATTCGAGACGAGTAACTGAGAATTGAAAAAGAATTTGGGAAATTTTGTTTTATTTGGGTTAGTGATATTCGGTGAATGAATTTGTTAATCTTGTGAGAAATGCACAATTTCACTCTTGTTAAGCGTTTCTACATTATTTGTGAGGATTTGAGATGATTATCTCAAAACTGAAGGAAGTTAGTTAATGGATATTTCTGTTTTCTGATTTATGAATTATGGGAAGAATTGAAGAATTCCTGTGAATTATGTGAGGAATGTGTGTTATATTTATGAGTTTCTACAATTAATGAAATGAATTCGAGACGAGTAACTGAGAATTGAAAAAGAATTTGGGAAATTTTGTTTTATTTGGGTTAGTGATATTCGGTGAATGAATTTGTTAATCTTGTGAGAAATGCACAATTTCACTCTTGTTAAGCGTTTCTACATTATTTGTGAGGATTTGAGATGATTATCTCAAAACTGAAGGAAGTTAGTTAATGGATATTTCTGTTTTCTGATTTATGAATTATGGGAAGAATTGAAGAATTCCTGTGAATTATGTGAGGAATGTGTGTTATATTTATGAGTTTCTACAATTAATGAAATGAATTCGAGACGAGTAACTGAGAATTGAAAAAGAATTTGGGAAATTTTGTTTTATTTGGGTTAGTGATATTCGGTGAATGAATTTGTTAATCTTGTGAGAAATGCACAATTTCACTCTTGTTAAGCGTTTCTACATTATTTGTGAGGATTTGAGATGATTATCTCAAAACTGAAGGAAGTTAGTTAATGGATATTTCTGTTTTCTGATTTATGAATTATGGGAAGAATTGAAGAATTCCTGTGAATTATGTGAGGAATGTGTGTTATATTTATGAGTTTCTACAATTAATGAAATGAATTCGAGACGAGTAACTGAGAATTGAAAAAGAATTTGGGAAATTTTGTTTTATTTGGGTTAGTGATATTCGGTGAATGAATTTGTTAATCTTGTGAGAAATGCACAATTTCACTCTTGTTAAGCGTTTCTACATTATTTGTGAGGATTTGAGATGATTATCTCAAAACTGAAGGAAGTTAGTTAATGGATATTTCTGTTTTCTGATTTATGAATTATGGGAAGAATTGAAGAATTCCTGTGAATTATGTGAGGAATGTGTGTTATATTTATGAGTTTCTACAATTAATGAAATGAATTCGAGACGAGTAACTGAGAATTGAAAAAGAATTTGGGAAATTTTGTTTTATTTGGGTTAGTGATATTCGGTGAATGAATTTGTTAATCTTGTGAGAAATGCACAATTTCACTCTTGTTAAGCGTTTCTACATTATTTGTGAGGATTTGAGATGATTATCTCAAAACTGAAGGAAGTTAGTTAATGGATATTTCTGTTTTCTGATTTATGAATTATGGGAAGAATTGAAGAATTCCTGTGAATTATGTGAGGAATGTGTGTTATATTTATGAGTTTCTACAATTAATGAAATGAATTCGAGACGAGTAACTGAGAATTGAAAAAGAATTTGGGAAATTTTGTTTTATTTGGGTTAGTGATATTCGGTGAATGAATTTGTTAATCTTGTGAGAAATGCACAATTTCACTCTTGTTAAGCGTTTCTACATTATTTGTGAGGATTTGAGATGATTATCTCAAAACTGAAGGAAGTTAGTTAATGGATATTTCTGTTTTCTGATTTATGAATTATGGGAAGAATTGAAGAATTCCTGTGAATTATGTGAGGAATGTGTGTTATATTTATGAGTTTCTACAATTAATGAAATGAATTCGAGACGAGTAACTGAGAATTGAAAAAGAATTTGGGAAATTTTGTTTTATTTGGGTTAGTGATATTCGGTGAATGAATTTGTTAATCTTGTGAGAAATGCACAATTTCACTCTTGTTAAGCGTTTCTACATTATTTGTGAGGATTTGAGATGATTATCTCAAAACTGAAGGAAGTTAGTTAATGGATATTTCTGTTTTCTGATTTATGAATTATGGGAAGAATTGAAGAATTCCTGTGAATTATGTGAGGAATGTGTGTTATATTTATGAGTTTCTACAATTAATGAAATGAATTCGAGACGAGTAACTGAGAATTGAAAAAGAATTTGGGAAATTTTGTTTTATTTGGGTTAGTGATATTCGGTGAATGAATTTGTTAATCTTGTGAGAAATGCACAATTTCACTCTTGTTAAGCGTTTCTACATTATTTGTGAGGATTTGAGATGATTATCTCAAAACTGAAGGAAGTTAGTTAATGGATATTTCTGTTTTCTGATTTATGAATTATGGGAAGAATTGAAGAATTCCTGTGAATTATGTGAGGAATGTGTGTTATATTTATGAGTTTCTACAATTAATGAAATGAATTCGAGACGAGTAACTGAGAATTGAAAAAGAATTTGGGAAATTTTGTTTTATTTGGGTTAGTGATATTCGGTGAATGAATTTGTTAATCTTGTGAGAAATGCACAATTTCACTCTTGTTAAGCGTTTCTACATTATTTGTGAGGATTTGAGATGATTATCTCAAAACTGAAGGAAGTTAGTTAATGGATATTTCTGTTTTCTGATTTATGAATTATGGGAAGAATTGAAGAATTCCTGTGAATTATGTGAGGAATGTGTGTTATATTTATGAGTTTCTACAATTAATGAAATGAATTCGAGACGAGTAACTGAGAATTGAAAAAGAATTTGGGAAATTTTGTTTTATTTGGGTTAGTGATATTCGGTGAATGAATTTGTTAATCTTGTGAGAAATGCACAATTTCACTCTTGTTAAGCGTTTCTACATTATTTGTGAGGATTTGAGATGATTATCTCAAAACTGAAGGAAGTTAGTTAATGGATATTTCTGTTTTCTGATTTATGAATTATGGGAAGAATTGAAGAATTCCTGTGAATTATGTGAGGAATGTGTGTTATATTTATGAGTTTCTACAATTAATGAAATGAATTCGAGACGAGTAACTGAGAATTGAAAAAGAATTTGGGAAATTTTGTTTTATTTGGGTTAGTGATATTCGGTGAATGAATTTGTTAATCTTGTGAGAAATGCACAATTTCACTCTTGTTAAGCGTTTCTACATTATTTGTGAGGATTTGAGATGATTATCTCAAAACTGAAGGAAGTTAGTTAATGGATATTTCTGTTTTCTGATTTATGAATTATGGGAAGAATTGAAGAATTCCTGTGAATTATGTGAGGAATGTGTGTTATATTTATGAGTTTCTACAATTAATGAAATGAATTCGAGACGAGTAACTGAGAATTGAAAAAGAATTTGGGAAATTTTGTTTTATTTGGGTTAGTGATATTCGGTGAATGAATTTGTTAATCTTGTGAGAAATGCACAATTTCACTCTTGTTAAGCGTTTCTACATTATTTGTGAGGATTTGAGATGATTATCTCAAAACTGAAGGAAGTTAGTTAATGGATATTTCTGTTTTCTGATTTATGAATTATGGGAAGAATTGAAGAATTCCTGTGAATTATGTGAGGAATGTGTGTTATATTTATGAGTTTCTACAATTAATGAAATGAATTCGAGACGAGTAACTGAGAATTGAAAAAGAATTTGGGAAATTTTGTTTTATTTGGGTTAGTGATATTCGGTGAATGAATTTGTTAATCTTGTGAGAAATGCACAATTTCACTCTTGTTAAGCGTTTCTACATTATTTGTGAGGATTTGAGATGATTATCTCAAAACTGAAGGAAGTTAGTTAATGGATATTTCTGTTTTCTGATTTATGAATTATGGGAAGAATTGAAGAATTCCTGTGAATTATGTGAGGAATGTGTGTTATATTTATGAGTTTCTACAATTAATGAAATGAATTCGAGACGAGTAACTGAGAATTGAAAAAGAATTTGGGAAATTTTGTTTTATTTGGGTTAGTGATATTCGGTGAATGAATTTGTTAATCTTGTGAGAAATGCACAATTTCACTCTTGTTAAGCGTTTCTACATTATTTGTGAGGATTTGAGATGATTATCTCAAAACTGAAGGAAGTTAGTTAATGGATATTTCTGTTTTCTGATTTATGAATTATGGGAAGAATTGAAGAATTCCTGTGAATTATGTGAGGAATGTGTGTTATATTTATGAGTTTCTACAATTAATGAAATGAATTCGAGACGAGTAACTGAGAATTGAAAAAGAATTTGGGAAATTTTGTTTTATTTGGGTTAGTGATATTCGGTGAATGAATTTGTTAATCTTGTGAGAAATGCACAATTTCACTCTTGTTAAGCGTTTCTACATTATTTGTGAGGATTTGAGATGATTATCTCAAAACTGAAGGAAGTTAGTTAATGGATATTTCTGTTTTCTGATTTATGAATTATGGGAAGAATTGAAGAATTCCTGTGAATTATGTGAGGAATGTGTGTTATATTTATGAGTTTCTACAATTAATGAAATGAATTCGAGACGAGTAACTGAGAATTGAAAAAGAATTTGGGAAATTTTGTTTTATTTGGGTTAGTGATATTCGGTGAATGAATTTGTTAATCTTGTGAGAAATGCACAATTTCACTCTTGTTAAGCGTTTCTACATTATTTGTGAGGATTTGAGATGATTATCTCAAAACTGAAGGAAGTTAGTTAATGGATATTTCTGTTTTCTGATTTATGAATTATGGGAAGAATTGAAGAATTCCTGTGAATTATGTGAGGAATGTGTGTTATATTTATGAGTTTCTACAATTAATGAAATGAATTCGAGACGAGTAACTGAGAATTGAAAAAGAATTTGGGAAATTTTGTTTTATTTGGGTTAGTGATATTCGGTGAATGAATTTGTTAATCTTGTGAGAAATGCACAATTTCACTCTTGTTAAGCGTTTCTACATTATTTGTGAGGATTTGAGATGATTATCTCAAAACTGAAGGAAGTTAGTTAATGGATATTTCTGTTTTCTGATTTATGAATTATGGGAAGAATTGAAGAATTCCTGTGAATTATGTGAGGAATGTGTGTTATATTTATGAGTTTCTACAATTAATGAAATGAATTCGAGACGAGTAACTGAGAATTGAAAAAGAATTTGGGAAATTTTGTTTTATTTGGGTTAGTGATATTCGGTGAATGAATTTGTTAATCTTGTGAGAAATGCACAATTTCACTCTTGTTAAGCGTTTCTACATTATTTGTGAGGATTTGAGATGATTATCTCAAAACTGAAGGAAGTTAGTTAATGGATATTTCTGTTTTCTGATTTATGAATTATGGGAAGAATTGAAGAATTCCTGTGAATTATGTGAGGAATGTGTGTTATATTTATGAGTTTCTACAATTAATGAAATGAATTCGAGACGAGTAACTGAGAATTGAAAAAGAATTTGGGAAATTTTGTTTTATTTGGGTTAGTGATATTCGGTGAATGAATTTGTTAATCTTGTGAGAAATGCACAATTTCACTCTTGTTAAGCGTTTCTACATTATTTGTGAGGATTTGAGATGATTATCTCAAAACTGAAGGAAGTTAGTTAATGGATATTTCTGTTTTCTGATTTATGAATTATGGGAAGAATTGAAGAATTCCTGTGAATTATGTGAGGAATGTGTGTTATATTTATGAGTTTCTACAATTAATGAAATGAATTCGAGACGAGTAACTGAGAATTGAAAAAGAATTTGGGAAATTTTGTTTTATTTGGGTTAGTGATATTCGGTGAATGAATTTGTTAATCTTGTGAGAAATGCACAATTTCACTCTTGTTAAGCGTTTCTACATTATTTGTGAGGATTTGAGATGATTATCTCAAAACTGAAGGAAGTTAGTTAATGGATATTTCTGTTTTCTGATTTATGAATTATGGGAAGAATTGAAGAATTCCTGTGAATTATGTGAGGAATGTGTGTTATATTTATGAGTTTCTACAATTAATGAAATGAATTCGAGACGAGTAACTGAGAATTGAAAAAGAATTTGGGAAATTTTGTTTTATTTGGGTTAGTGATATTCGGTGAATGAATTTGTTAATCTTGTGAGAAATGCACAATTTCACTCTTGTTAAGCGTTTCTACATTATTTGTGAGGATTTGAGATGATTATCTCAAAACTGAAGGAAGTTAGTTAATGGATATTTCTGTTTTCTGATTTATGAATTATGGGAAGAATTGAAGAATTCCTGTGAATTATGTGAGGAATGTGTGTTATATTTATGAGTTTCTACAATTAATGAAATGAATTCGAGACGAGTAACTGAGAATTGAAAAAGAATTTGGGAAATTTTGTTTTATTTGGGTTAGTGATATTCGGTGAATGAATTTGTTAATCTTGTGAGAAATGCACAATTTCACTCTTGTTAAGCGTTTCTACATTATTTGTGAGGATTTGAGATGATTATCTCAAAACTGAAGGAAGTTAGTTAATGGATATTTCTGTTTTCTGATTTATGAATTATGGGAAGAATTGAAGAATTCCTGTGAATTATGTGAGGAATGTGTGTTATATTTATGAGTTTCTACAATTAATGAAATGAATTCGAGACGAGTAACTGAGAATTGAAAAAGAATTTGGGAAATTTTGTTTTATTTGGGTTAGTGATATTCGGTGAATGAATTTGTTAATCTTGTGAGAAATGCACAATTTCACTCTTGTTAAGCGTTTCTACATTATTTGTGAGGATTTGAGATGATTATCTCAAAACTGAAGGAAGTTAGTTAATGGATATTTCTGTTTTCTGATTTATGAATTATGGGAAGAATTGAAGAATTCCTGTGAATTATGTGAGGAATGTGTGTTATATTTATGAGTTTCTACAATTAATGAAATGAATTCGAGACGAGTAACTGAGAATTGAAAAAGAATTTGGGAAATTTTGTTTTATTTGGGTTAGTGATATTCGGTGAATGAATTTGTTAATCTTGTGAGAAATGCACAATTTCACTCTTGTTAAGCGTTTCTACATTATTTGTGAGGATTTGAGATGATTATCTCAAAACTGAAGGAAGTTAGTTAATGGATATTTCTGTTTTCTGATTTATGAATTATGGGAAGAATTGAAGAATTCCTGTGAATTATGTGAGGAATGTGTGTTATATTTATGAGTTTCTACAATTAATGAAATGAATTCGAGACGAGTAACTGAGAATTGAAAAAGAATTTGGGAAATTTTGTTTTATTTGGGTTAGTGATATTCGGTGAATGAATTTGTTAATCTTGTGAGAAATGCACAATTTCACTCTTGTTAAGCGTTTCTACATTATTTGTGAGGATTTGAGATGATTATCTCAAAACTGAAGGAAGTTAGTTAATGGATATTTCTGTTTTCTGATTTATGAATTATGGGAAGAATTGAAGAATTCCTGTGAATTATGTGAGGAATGTGTGTTATATTTATGAGTTTCTACAATTAATGAAATGAATTCGAGACGAGTAACTGAGAATTGAAAAAGAATTTGGGAAATTTTGTTTTATTTGGGTTAGTGATATTCGGTGAATGAATTTGTTAATCTTGTGAGAAATGCACAATTTCACTCTTGTTAAGCGTTTCTACATTATTTGTGAGGATTTGAGATGATTATCTCAAAACTGAAGGAAGTTAGTTAATGGATATTTCTGTTTTCTGATTTATGAATTATGGGAAGAATTGAAGAATTCCTGTGAATTATGTGAGGAATGTGTGTTATATTTATGAGTTTCTACAATTAATGAAATGAATTCGAGACGAGTAACTGAGAATTGAAAAAGAATTTGGGAAATTTTGTTTTATTTGGGTTAGTGATATTCGGTGAATGAATTTGTTAATCTTGTGAGAAATGCACAATTTCACTCTTGTTAAGCGTTTCTACATTATTTGTGAGGATTTGAGATGATTATCTCAAAACTGAAGGAAGTTAGTTAATGGATATTTCTGTTTTCTGATTTATGAATTATGGGAAGAATTGAAGAATTCCTGTGAATTATGTGAGGAATGTGTGTTATATTTATGAGTTTCTACAATTAATGAAATGAATTCGAGACGAGTAACTGAGAATTGAAAAAGAATTTGGGAAATTTTGTTTTATTTGGGTTAGTGATATTCGGTGAATGAATTTGTTAATCTTGTGAGAAATGCACAATTTCACTCTTGTTAAGCGTTTCTACATTATTTGTGAGGATTTGAGATGATTATCTCAAAACTGAAGGAAGTTAGTTAATGGATATTTCTGTTTTCTGATTTATGAATTATGGGAAGAATTGAAGAATTCCTGTGAATTATGTGAGGAATGTGTGTTATATTTATGAGTTTCTACAATTAATGAAATGAATTCGAGACGAGTAACTGAGAATTGAAAAAGAATTTGGGAAATTTTGTTTTATTTGGGTTAGTGATATTCGGTGAATGAATTTGTTAATCTTGTGAGAAATGCACAATTTCACTCTTGTTAAGCGTTTCTACATTATTTGTGAGGATTTGAGATGATTATCTCAAAACTGAAGGAAGTTAGTTAATGGATATTTCTGTTTTCTGATTTATGAATTATGGGAAGAATTGAAGAATTCCTGTGAATTATGTGAGGAATGTGTGTTATATTTATGAGTTTCTACAATTAATGAAATGAATTCGAGACGAGTAACTGAGAATTGAAAAAGAATTTGGGAAATTTTGTTTTATTTGGGTTAGTGATATTCGGTGAATGAATTTGTTAATCTTGTGAGAAATGCACAATTTCACTCTTGTTAAGCGTTTCTACATTATTTGTGAGGATTTGAGATGATTATCTCAAAACTGAAGGAAGTTAGTTAATGGATATTTCTGTTTTCTGATTTATGAATTATGGGAAGAATTGAAGAATTCCTGTGAATTATGTGAGGAATGTGTGTTATATTTATGAGTTTCTACAATTAATGAAATGAATTCGAGACGAGTAACTGAGAATTGAAAAAGAATTTGGGAAATTTTGTTTTATTTGGGTTAGTGATATTCGGTGAATGAATTTGTTAATCTTGTGAGAAATGCACAATTTCACTCTTGTTAAGCGTTTCTACATTATTTGTGAGGATTTGAGATGATTATCTCAAAACTGAAGGAAGTTAGTTAATGGATATTTCTGTTTTCTGATTTATGAATTATGGGAAGAATTGAAGAATTCCTGTGAATTATGTGAGGAATGTGTGTTATATTTATGAGTTTCTACAATTAATGAAATGAATTCGAGACGAGTAACTGAGAATTGAAAAAGAATTTGGGAAATTTTGTTTTATTTGGGTTAGTGATATTCGGTGAATGAATTTGTTAATCTTGTGAGAAATGCACAATTTCACTCTTGTTAAGCGTTTCTACATTATTTGTGAGGATTTGAGATGATTATCTCAAAACTGAAGGAAGTTAGTTAATGGATATTTCTGTTTTCTGATTTATGAATTATGGGAAGAATTGAAGAATTCCTGTGAATTATGTGAGGAATGTGTGTTATATTTATGAGTTTCTACAATTAATGAAATGAATTCGAGACGAGTAACTGAGAATTGAAAAAGAATTTGGGAAATTTTGTTTTATTTGGGTTAGTGATATTCGGTGAATGAATTTGTTAATCTTGTGAGAAATGCACAATTTCACTCTTGTTAAGCGTTTCTACATTATTTGTGAGGATTTGAGATGATTATCTCAAAACTGAAGGAAGTTAGTTAATGGATATTTCTGTTTTCTGATTTATGAATTATGGGAAGAATTGAAGAATTCCTGTGAATTATGTGAGGAATGTGTGTTATATTTATGAGTTTCTACAATTAATGAAATGAATTCGAGACGAGTAACTGAGAATTGAAAAAGAATTTGGGAAATTTTGTTTTATTTGGGTTAGTGATATTCGGTGAATGAATTTGTTAATCTTGTGAGAAATGCACAATTTCACTCTTGTTAAGCGTTTCTACATTATTTGTGAGGATTTGAGATGATTATCTCAAAACTGAAGGAAGTTAGTTAATGGATATTTCTGTTTTCTGATTTATGAATTATGGGAAGAATTGAAGAATTCCTGTGAATTATGTGAGGAATGTGTGTTATATTTATGAGTTTCTACAATTAATGAAATGAATTCGAGACGAGTAACTGAGAATTGAAAAAGAATTTGGGAAATTTTGTTTTATTTGGGTTAGTGATATTCGGTGAATGAATTTGTTAATCTTGTGAGAAATGCACAATTTCACTCTTGTTAAGCGTTTCTACATTATTTGTGAGGATTTGAGATGATTATCTCAAAACTGAAGGAAGTTAGTTAATGGATATTTCTGTTTTCTGATTTATGAATTATGGGAAGAATTGAAGAATTCCTGTGAATTATGTGAGGAATGTGTGTTATATTTATGAGTTTCTACAATTAATGAAATGAATTCGAGACGAGTAACTGAGAATTGAAAAAGAATTTGGGAAATTTTGTTTTATTTGGGTTAGTGATATTCGGTGAATGAATTTGTTAATCTTGTGAGAAATGCACAATTTCACTCTTGTTAAGCGTTTCTACATTATTTGTGAGGATTTGAGATGATTATCTCAAAACTGAAGGAAGTTAGTTAATGGATATTTCTGTTTTCTGATTTATGAATTATGGGAAGAATTGAAGAATTCCTGTGAATTATGTGAGGAATGTGTGTTATATTTATGAGTTTCTACAATTAATGAAATGAATTCGAGACGAGTAACTGAGAATTGAAAAAGAATTTGGGAAATTTTGTTTTATTTGGGTTAGTGATATTCGGTGAATGAATTTGTTAATCTTGTGAGAAATGCACAATTTCACTCTTGTTAAGCGTTTCTACATTATTTGTGAGGATTTGAGATGATTATCTCAAAACTGAAGGAAGTTAGTTAATGGATATTTCTGTTTTCTGATTTATGAATTATGGGAAGAATTGAAGAATTCCTGTGAATTATGTGAGGAATGTGTGTTATATTTATGAGTTTCTACAATTAATGAAATGAATTCGAGACGAGTAACTGAGAATTGAAAAAGAATTTGGGAAATTTTGTTTTATTTGGGTTAGTGATATTCGGTGAATGAATTTGTTAATCTTGTGAGAAATGCACAATTTCACTCTTGTTAAGCGTTTCTACATTATTTGTGAGGATTTGAGATGATTATCTCAAAACTGAAGGAAGTTAGTTAATGGATATTTCTGTTTTCTGATTTATGAATTATGGGAAGAATTGAAGAATTCCTGTGAATTATGTGAGGAATGTGTGTTATATTTATGAGTTTCTACAATTAATGAAATGAATTCGAGACGAGTAACTGAGAATTGAAAAAGAATTTGGGAAATTTTGTTTTATTTGGGTTAGTGATATTCGGTGAATGAATTTGTTAATCTTGTGAGAAATGCACAATTTCACTCTTGTTAAGCGTTTCTACATTATTTGTGAGGATTTGAGATGATTATCTCAAAACTGAAGGAAGTTAGTTAATGGATATTTCTGTTTTCTGATTTATGAATTATGGGAAGAATTGAAGAATTCCTGTGAATTATGTGAGGAATGTGTGTTATATTTATGAGTTTCTACAATTAATGAAATGAATTCGAGACGAGTAACTGAGAATTGAAAAAGAATTTGGGAAATTTTGTTTTATTTGGGTTAGTGATATTCGGTGAATGAATTTGTTAATCTTGTGAGAAATGCACAATTTCACTCTTGTTAAGCGTTTCTACATTATTTGTGAGGATTTGAGATGATTATCTCAAAACTGAAGGAAGTTAGTTAATGGATATTTCTGTTTTCTGATTTATGAATTATGGGAAGAATTGAAGAATTCCTGTGAATTATGTGAGGAATGTGTGTTATATTTATGAGTTTCTACAATTAATGAAATGAATTCGAGACGAGTAACTGAGAATTGAAAAAGAATTTGGGAAATTTTGTTTTATTTGGGTTAGTGATATTCGGTGAATGAATTTGTTAATCTTGTGAGAAATGCACAATTTCACTCTTGTTAAGCGTTTCTACATTATTTGTGAGGATTTGAGATGATTATCTCAAAACTGAAGGAAGTTAGTTAATGGATATTTCTGTTTTCTGATTTATGAATTATGGGAAGAATTGAAGAATTCCTGTGAATTATGTGAGGAATGTGTGTTATATTTATGAGTTTCTACAATTAATGAAATGAATTCGAGACGAGTAACTGAGAATTGAAAAAGAATTTGGGAAATTTTGTTTTATTTGGGTTAGTGATATTCGGTGAATGAATTTGTTAATCTTGTGAGAAATGCACAATTTCACTCTTGTTAAGCGTTTCTACATTATTTGTGAGGATTTGAGATGATTATCTCAAAACTGAAGGAAGTTAGTTAATGGATATTTCTGTTTTCTGATTTATGAATTATGGGAAGAATTGAAGAATTCCTGTGAATTATGTGAGGAATGTGTGTTATATTTATGAGTTTCTACAATTAATGAAATGAATTCGAGACGAGTAACTGAGAATTGAAAAAGAATTTGGGAAATTTTGTTTTATTTGGGTTAGTGATATTCGGTGAATGAATTTGTTAATCTTGTGAGAAATGCACAATTTCACTCTTGTTAAGCGTTTCTACATTATTTGTGAGGATTTGAGATGATTATCTCAAAACTGAAGGAAGTTAGTTAATGGATATTTCTGTTTTCTGATTTATGAATTATGGGAAGAATTGAAGAATTCCTGTGAATTATGTGAGGAATGTGTGTTATATTTATGAGTTTCTACAATTAATGAAATGAATTCGAGACGAGTAACTGAGAATTGAAAAAGAATTTGGGAAATTTTGTTTTATTTGGGTTAGTGATATTCGGTGAATGAATTTGTTAATCTTGTGAGAAATGCACAATTTCACTCTTGTTAAGCGTTTCTACATTATTTGTGAGGATTTGAGATGATTATCTCAAAACTGAAGGAAGTTAGTTAATGGATATTTCTGTTTTCTGATTTATGAATTATGGGAAGAATTGAAGAATTCCTGTGAATTATGTGAGGAATGTGTGTTATATTTATGAGTTTCTACAATTAATGAAATGAATTCGAGACGAGTAACTGAGAATTGAAAAAGAATTTGGGAAATTTTGTTTTATTTGGGTTAGTGATATTCGGTGAATGAATTTGTTAATCTTGTGAGAAATGCACAATTTCACTCTTGTTAAGCGTTTCTACATTATTTGTGAGGATTTGAGATGATTATCTCAAAACTGAAGGAAGTTAGTTAATGGATATTTCTGTTTTCTGATTTATGAATTATGGGAAGAATTGAAGAATTCCTGTGAATTATGTGAGGAATGTGTGTTATATTTATGAGTTTCTACAATTAATGAAATGAATTCGAGACGAGTAACTGAGAATTGAAAAAGAATTTGGGAAATTTTGTTTTATTTGGGTTAGTGATATTCGGTGAATGAATTTGTTAATCTTGTGAGAAATGCACAATTTCACTCTTGTTAAGCGTTTCTACATTATTTGTGAGGATTTGAGATGATTATCTCAAAACTGAAGGAAGTTAGTTAATGGATATTTCTGTTTTCTGATTTATGAATTATGGGAAGAATTGAAGAATTCCTGTGAATTATGTGAGGAATGTGTGTTATATTTATGAGTTTCTACAATTAATGAAATGAATTCGAGACGAGTAACTGAGAATTGAAAAAGAATTTGGGAAATTTTGTTTTATTTGGGTTAGTGATATTCGGTGAATGAATTTGTTAATCTTGTGAGAAATGCACAATTTCACTCTTGTTAAGCGTTTCTACATTATTTGTGAGGATTTGAGATGATTATCTCAAAACTGAAGGAAGTTAGTTAATGGATATTTCTGTTTTCTGATTTATGAATTATGGGAAGAATTGAAGAATTCCTGTGAATTATGTGAGGAATGTGTGTTATATTTATGAGTTTCTACAATTAATGAAATGAATTCGAGACGAGTAACTGAGAATTGAAAAAGAATTTGGGAAATTTTGTTTTATTTGGGTTAGTGATATTCGGTGAATGAATTTGTTAATCTTGTGAGAAATGCACAATTTCACTCTTGTTAAGCGTTTCTACATTATTTGTGAGGATTTGAGATGATTATCTCAAAACTGAAGGAAGTTAGTTAATGGATATTTCTGTTTTCTGATTTATGAATTATGGGAAGAATTGAAGAATTCCTGTGAATTATGTGAGGAATGTGTGTTATATTTATGAGTTTCTACAATTAATGAAATGAATTCGAGACGAGTAACTGAGAATTGAAAAAGAATTTGGGAAATTTTGTTTTATTTGGGTTAGTGATATTCGGTGAATGAATTTGTTAATCTTGTGAGAAATGCACAATTTCACTCTTGTTAAGCGTTTCTACATTATTTGTGAGGATTTGAGATGATTATCTCAAAACTGAAGGAAGTTAGTTAATGGATATTTCTGTTTTCTGATTTATGAATTATGGGAAGAATTGAAGAATTCCTGTGAATTATGTGAGGAATGTGTGTTATATTTATGAGTTTCTACAATTAATGAAATGAATTCGAGACGAGTAACTGAGAATTGAAAAAGAATTTGGGAAATTTTGTTTTATTTGGGTTAGTGATATTCGGTGAATGAATTTGTTAATCTTGTGAGAAATGCACAATTTCACTCTTGTTAAGCGTTTCTACATTATTTGTGAGGATTTGAGATGATTATCTCAAAACTGAAGGAAGTTAGTTAATGGATATTTCTGTTTTCTGATTTATGAATTATGGGAAGAATTGAAGAATTCCTGTGAATTATGTGAGGAATGTGTGTTATATTTATGAGTTTCTACAATTAATGAAATGAATTCGAGACGAGTAACTGAGAATTGAAAAAGAATTTGGGAAATTTTGTTTTATTTGGGTTAGTGATATTCGGTGAATGAATTTGTTAATCTTGTGAGAAATGCACAATTTCACTCTTGTTAAGCGTTTCTACATTATTTGTGAGGATTTGAGATGATTATCTCAAAACTGAAGGAAGTTAGTTAATGGATATTTCTGTTTTCTGATTTATGAATTATGGGAAGAATTGAAGAATTCCTGTGAATTATGTGAGGAATGTGTGTTATATTTATGAGTTTCTACAATTAATGAAATGAATTCGAGACGAGTAACTGAGAATTGAAAAAGAATTTGGGAAATTTTGTTTTATTTGGGTTAGTGATATTCGGTGAATGAATTTGTTAATCTTGTGAGAAATGCACAATTTCACTCTTGTTAAGCGTTTCTACATTATTTGTGAGGATTTGAGATGATTATCTCAAAACTGAAGGAAGTTAGTTAATGGATATTTCTGTTTTCTGATTTATGAATTATGGGAAGAATTGAAGAATTCCTGTGAATTATGTGAGGAATGTGTGTTATATTTATGAGTTTCTACAATTAATGAAATGAATTCGAGACGAGTAACTGAGAATTGAAAAAGAATTTGGGAAATTTTGTTTTATTTGGGTTAGTGATATTCGGTGAATGAATTTGTTAATCTTGTGAGAAATGCACAATTTCACTCTTGTTAAGCGTTTCTACATTATTTGTGAGGATTTGAGATGATTATCTCAAAACTGAAGGAAGTTAGTTAATGGATATTTCTGTTTTCTGATTTATGAATTATGGGAAGAATTGAAGAATTCCTGTGAATTATGTGAGGAATGTGTGTTATATTTATGAGTTTCTACAATTAATGAAATGAATTCGAGACGAGTAACTGAGAATTGAAAAAGAATTTGGGAAATTTTGTTTTATTTGGGTTAGTGATATTCGGTGAATGAATTTGTTAATCTTGTGAGAAATGCACAATTTCACTCTTGTTAAGCGTTTCTACATTATTTGTGAGGATTTGAGATGATTATCTCAAAACTGAAGGAAGTTAGTTAATGGATATTTCTGTTTTCTGATTTATGAATTATGGGAAGAATTGAAGAATTCCTGTGAATTATGTGAGGAATGTGTGTTATATTTATGAGTTTCTACAATTAATGAAATGAATTCGAGACGAGTAACTGAGAATTGAAAAAGAATTTGGGAAATTTTGTTTTATTTGGGTTAGTGATATTCGGTGAATGAATTTGTTAATCTTGTGAGAAATGCACAATTTCACTCTTGTTAAGCGTTTCTACATTATTTGTGAGGATTTGAGATGATTATCTCAAAACTGAAGGAAGTTAGTTAATGGATATTTCTGTTTTCTGATTTATGAATTATGGGAAGAATTGAAGAATTCCTGTGAATTATGTGAGGAATGTGTGTTATATTTATGAGTTTCTACAATTAATGAAATGAATTCGAGACGAGTAACTGAGAATTGAAAAAGAATTTGGGAAATTTTGTTTTATTTGGGTTAGTGATATTCGGTGAATGAATTTGTTAATCTTGTGAGAAATGCACAATTTCACTCTTGTTAAGCGTTTCTACATTATTTGTGAGGATTTGAGATGATTATCTCAAAACTGAAGGAAGTTAGTTAATGGATATTTCTGTTTTCTGATTTATGAATTATGGGAAGAATTGAAGAATTCCTGTGAATTATGTGAGGAATGTGTGTTATATTTATGAGTTTCTACAATTAATGAAATGAATTCGAGACGAGTAACTGAGAATTGAAAAAGAATTTGGGAAATTTTGTTTTATTTGGGTTAGTGATATTCGGTGAATGAATTTGTTAATCTTGTGAGAAATGCACAATTTCACTCTTGTTAAGCGTTTCTACATTATTTGTGAGGATTTGAGATGATTATCTCAAAACTGAAGGAAGTTAGTTAATGGATATTTCTGTTTTCTGATTTATGAATTATGGGAAGAATTGAAGAATTCCTGTGAATTATGTGAGGAATGTGTGTTATATTTATGAGTTTCTACAATTAATGAAATGAATTCGAGACGAGTAACTGAGAATTGAAAAAGAATTTGGGAAATTTTGTTTTATTTGGGTTAGTGATATTCGGTGAATGAATTTGTTAATCTTGTGAGAAATGCACAATTTCACTCTTGTTAAGCGTTTCTACATTATTTGTGAGGATTTGAGATGATTATCTCAAAACTGAAGGAAGTTAGTTAATGGATATTTCTGTTTTCTGATTTATGAATTATGGGAAGAATTGAAGAATTCCTGTGAATTATGTGAGGAATGTGTGTTATATTTATGAGTTTCTACAATTAATGAAATGAATTCGAGACGAGTAACTGAGAATTGAAAAAGAATTTGGGAAATTTTGTTTTATTTGGGTTAGTGATATTCGGTGAATGAATTTGTTAATCTTGTGAGAAATGCACAATTTCACTCTTGTTAAGCGTTTCTACATTATTTGTGAGGATTTGAGATGATTATCTCAAAACTGAAGGAAGTTAGTTAATGGATATTTCTGTTTTCTGATTTATGAATTATGGGAAGAATTGAAGAATTCCTGTGAATTATGTGAGGAATGTGTGTTATATTTATGAGTTTCTACAATTAATGAAATGAATTCGAGACGAGTAACTGAGAATTGAAAAAGAATTTGGGAAATTTTGTTTTATTTGGGTTAGTGATATTCGGTGAATGAATTTGTTAATCTTGTGAGAAATGCACAATTTCACTCTTGTTAAGCGTTTCTACATTATTTGTGAGGATTTGAGATGATTATCTCAAAACTGAAGGAAGTTAGTTAATGGATATTTCTGTTTTCTGATTTATGAATTATGGGAAGAATTGAAGAATTCCTGTGAATTATGTGAGGAATGTGTGTTATATTTATGAGTTTCTACAATTAATGAAATGAATTCGAGACGAGTAACTGAGAATTGAAAAAGAATTTGGGAAATTTTGTTTTATTTGGGTTAGTGATATTCGGTGAATGAATTTGTTAATCTTGTGAGAAATGCACAATTTCACTCTTGTTAAGCGTTTCTACATTATTTGTGAGGATTTGAGATGATTATCTCAAAACTGAAGGAAGTTAGTTAATGGATATTTCTGTTTTCTGATTTATGAATTATGGGAAGAATTGAAGAATTCCTGTGAATTATGTGAGGAATGTGTGTTATATTTATGAGTTTCTACAATTAATGAAATGAATTCGAGACGAGTAACTGAGAATTGAAAAAGAATTTGGGAAATTTTGTTTTATTTGGGTTAGTGATATTCGGTGAATGAATTTGTTAATCTTGTGAGAAATGCACAATTTCACTCTTGTTAAGCGTTTCTACATTATTTGTGAGGATTTGAGATGATTATCTCAAAACTGAAGGAAGTTAGTTAATGGATATTTCTGTTTTCTGATTTATGAATTATGGGAAGAATTGAAGAATTCCTGTGAATTATGTGAGGAATGTGTGTTATATTTATGAGTTTCTACAATTAATGAAATGAATTCGAGACGAGTAACTGAGAATTGAAAAAGAATTTGGGAAATTTTGTTTTATTTGGGTTAGTGATATTCGGTGAATGAATTTGTTAATCTTGTGAGAAATGCACAATTTCACTCTTGTTAAGCGTTTCTACATTATTTGTGAGGATTTGAGATGATTATCTCAAAACTGAAGGAAGTTAGTTAATGGATATTTCTGTTTTCTGATTTATGAATTATGGGAAGAATTGAAGAATTCCTGTGAATTATGTGAGGAATGTGTGTTATATTTATGAGTTTCTACAATTAATGAAATGAATTCGAGACGAGTAACTGAGAATTGAAAAAGAATTTGGGAAATTTTGTTTTATTTGGGTTAGTGATATTCGGTGAATGAATTTGTTAATCTTGTGAGAAATGCACAATTTCACTCTTGTTAAGCGTTTCTACATTATTTGTGAGGATTTGAGATGATTATCTCAAAACTGAAGGAAGTTAGTTAATGGATATTTCTGTTTTCTGATTTATGAATTATGGGAAGAATTGAAGAATTCCTGTGAATTATGTGAGGAATGTGTGTTATATTTATGAGTTTCTACAATTAATGAAATGAATTCGAGACGAGTAACTGAGAATTGAAAAAGAATTTGGGAAATTTTGTTTTATTTGGGTTAGTGATATTCGGTGAATGAATTTGTTAATCTTGTGAGAAATGCACAATTTCACTCTTGTTAAGCGTTTCTACATTATTTGTGAGGATTTGAGATGATTATCTCAAAACTGAAGGAAGTTAGTTAATGGATATTTCTGTTTTCTGATTTATGAATTATGGGAAGAATTGAAGAATTCCTGTGAATTATGTGAGGAATGTGTGTTATATTTATGAGTTTCTACAATTAATGAAATGAATTCGAGACGAGTAACTGAGAATTGAAAAAGAATTTGGGAAATTTTGTTTTATTTGGGTTAGTGATATTCGGTGAATGAATTTGTTAATCTTGTGAGAAATGCACAATTTCACTCTTGTTAAGCGTTTCTACATTATTTGTGAGGATTTGAGATGATTATCTCAAAACTGAAGGAAGTTAGTTAATGGATATTTCTGTTTTCTGATTTATGAATTATGGGAAGAATTGAAGAATTCCTGTGAATTATGTGAGGAATGTGTGTTATATTTATGAGTTTCTACAATTAATGAAATGAATTCGAGACGAGTAACTGAGAATTGAAAAAGAATTTGGGAAATTTTGTTTTATTTGGGTTAGTGATATTCGGTGAATGAATTTGTTAATCTTGTGAGAAATGCACAATTTCACTCTTGTTAAGCGTTTCTACATTATTTGTGAGGATTTGAGATGATTATCTCAAAACTGAAGGAAGTTAGTTAATGGATATTTCTGTTTTCTGATTTATGAATTATGGGAAGAATTGAAGAATTCCTGTGAATTATGTGAGGAATGTGTGTTATATTTATGAGTTTCTACAATTAATGAAATGAATTCGAGACGAGTAACTGAGAATTGAAAAAGAATTTGGGAAATTTTGTTTTATTTGGGTTAGTGATATTCGGTGAATGAATTTGTTAATCTTGTGAGAAATGCACAATTTCACTCTTGTTAAGCGTTTCTACATTATTTGTGAGGATTTGAGATGATTATCTCAAAACTGAAGGAAGTTAGTTAATGGATATTTCTGTTTTCTGATTTATGAATTATGGGAAGAATTGAAGAATTCCTGTGAATTATGTGAGGAATGTGTGTTATATTTATGAGTTTCTACAATTAATGAAATGAATTCGAGACGAGTAACTGAGAATTGAAAAAGAATTTGGGAAATTTTGTTTTATTTGGGTTAGTGATATTCGGTGAATGAATTTGTTAATCTTGTGAGAAATGCACAATTTCACTCTTGTTAAGCGTTTCTACATTATTTGTGAGGATTTGAGATGATTATCTCAAAACTGAAGGAAGTTAGTTAATGGATATTTCTGTTTTCTGATTTATGAATTATGGGAAGAATTGAAGAATTCCTGTGAATTATGTGAGGAATGTGTGTTATATTTATGAGTTTCTACAATTAATGAAATGAATTCGAGACGAGTAACTGAGAATTGAAAAAGAATTTGGGAAATTTTGTTTTATTTGGGTTAGTGATATTCGGTGAATGAATTTGTTAATCTTGTGAGAAATGCACAATTTCACTCTTGTTAAGCGTTTCTACATTATTTGTGAGGATTTGAGATGATTATCTCAAAACTGAAGGAAGTTAGTTAATGGATATTTCTGTTTTCTGATTTATGAATTATGGGAAGAATTGAAGAATTCCTGTGAATTATGTGAGGAATGTGTGTTATATTTATGAGTTTCTACAATTAATGAAATGAATTCGAGACGAGTAACTGAGAATTGAAAAAGAATTTGGGAAATTTTGTTTTATTTGGGTTAGTGATATTCGGTGAATGAATTTGTTAATCTTGTGAGAAATGCACAATTTCACTCTTGTTAAGCGTTTCTACATTATTTGTGAGGATTTGAGATGATTATCTCAAAACTGAAGGAAGTTAGTTAATGGATATTTCTGTTTTCTGATTTATGAATTATGGGAAGAATTGAAGAATTCCTGTGAATTATGTGAGGAATGTGTGTTATATTTATGAGTTTCTACAATTAATGAAATGAATTCGAGACGAGTAACTGAGAATTGAAAAAGAATTTGGGAAATTTTGTTTTATTTGGGTTAGTGATATTCGGTGAATGAATTTGTTAATCTTGTGAGAAATGCACAATTTCACTCTTGTTAAGCGTTTCTACATTATTTGTGAGGATTTGAGATGATTATCTCAAAACTGAAGGAAGTTAGTTAATGGATATTTCTGTTTTCTGATTTATGAATTATGGGAAGAATTGAAGAATTCCTGTGAATTATGTGAGGAATGTGTGTTATATTTATGAGTTTCTACAATTAATGAAATGAATTCGAGACGAGTAACTGAGAATTGAAAAAGAATTTGGGAAATTTTGTTTTATTTGGGTTAGTGATATTCGGTGAATGAATTTGTTAATCTTGTGAGAAATGCACAATTTCACTCTTGTTAAGCGTTTCTACATTATTTGTGAGGATTTGAGATGATTATCTCAAAACTGAAGGAAGTTAGTTAATGGATATTTCTGTTTTCTGATTTATGAATTATGGGAAGAATTGAAGAATTCCTGTGAATTATGTGAGGAATGTGTGTTATATTTATGAGTTTCTACAATTAATGAAATGAATTCGAGACGAGTAACTGAGAATTGAAAAAGAATTTGGGAAATTTTGTTTTATTTGGGTTAGTGATATTCGGTGAATGAATTTGTTAATCTTGTGAGAA
This sequence comes from Leptinotarsa decemlineata, assembly GCF_025532065.1. Classification (NCBI taxonomy): domain Eukaryota; kingdom Metazoa; phylum Arthropoda; class Insecta; order Coleoptera; family Chrysomelidae; genus Leptinotarsa; species Leptinotarsa decemlineata. The sequence continues at coordinate 44,587 of NW_027412652.1, forward strand.
ATGCACAATTTCACTCTTGTTAAGCGTTTCTACATTATTTGTGAGGATTTGAGATGATTATCTCAAAACTGAAGGAAGTTAGTTAATGGATATTTCTGTTTTCTGATTTATGAATTATGGGAAGAATTGAAGAATTCCTGTGAATTATGTGAGGAATGTGTGTTATATTTATGAGTTTCTACAATTAATGAAATGAATTCGAGACGAGTAACTGAGAATTGAAAAAGAATTTGGGAAATTTTGTTTTATTTGGGTTAGTGATATTCGGTGAATGAATTTGTTAATCTTGTGAGAAATGCACAATTTCACTCTTGTTAAGCGTTTCTACATTATTTGTGAGGATTTGAGATGATTATCTCAAAACTGAAGGAAGTTAGTTAATGGATATTTCTGTTTTCTGATTTATGAATTATGGGAAGAATTGAAGAATTCCTGTGAATTATGTGAGGAATGTGTGTTATATTTATGAGTTTCTACAATTAATGAAATGAATTCGAGACGAGTAACTGAGAATTGAAAAAGAATTTGGGAAATTTTGTTTTATTTGGGTTAGTGATATTCGGTGAATGAATTTGTTAATCTTGTGAGAAATGCACAATTTCACTCTTGTTAAGCGTTTCTACATTATTTGTGAGGATTTGAGATGATTATCTCAAAACTGAAGGAAGTTAGTTAATGGATATTTCTGTTTTCTGATTTATGAATTATGGGAAGAATTGAAGAATTCCTGTGAATTATGTGAGGAATGTGTGTTATATTTATGAGTTTCTACAATTAATGAAATGAATTCGAGACGAGTAACTGAGAATTGAAAAAGAATTTGGGAAATTTTGTTTTATTTGGGTTAGTGATATTCGGTGAATGAATTTGTTAATCTTGTGAGAAATGCACAATTTCACTCTTGTTAAGCGTTTCTACATTATTTGTGAGGATTTGAGATGATTATCTCAAAACTGAAGGAAGTTAGTTAATGGATATTTCTGTTTTCTGATTTATGAATTATGGGAAGAATTGAAGAATTCCTGTGAATTATGTGAGGAATGTGTGTTATATTTATGAGTTTCTACAATTAATGAAATGAATTCGAGACGAGTAACTGAGAATTGAAAAAGAATTTGGGAAATTTTGTTTTATTTGGGTTAGTGATATTCGGTGAATGAATTTGTTAATCTTGTGAGAAATGCACAATTTCACTCTTGTTAAGCGTTTCTACATTATTTGTGAGGATTTGAGATGATTATCTCAAAACTGAAGGAAGTTAGTTAATGGATATTTCTGTTTTCTGATTTATGAATTATGGGAAGAATTGAAGAATTCCTGTGAATTATGTGAGGAATGTGTGTTATATTTATGAGTTTCTACAATTAATGAAATGAATTCGAGACGAGTAACTGAGAATTGAAAAAGAATTTGGGAAATTTTGTTTTATTTGGGTTAGTGATATTCGGTGAATGAATTTGTTAATCTTGTGAGAAATGCACAATTTCACTCTTGTTAAGCGTTTCTACATTATTTGTGAGGATTTGAGATGATTATCTCAAAACTGAAGGAAGTTAGTTAATGGATATTTCTGTTTTCTGATTTATGAATTATGGGAAGAATTGAAGAATTCCTGTGAATTATGTGAGGAATGTGTGTTATATTTATGAGTTTCTACAATTAATGAAATGAATTCGAGACGAGTAACTGAGAATTGAAAAAGAATTTGGGAAATTTTGTTTTATTTGGGTTAGTGATATTCGGTGAATGAATTTGTTAATCTTGTGAGAAATGCACAATTTCACTCTTGTTAAGCGTTTCTACATTATTTGTGAGGATTTGAGATGATTATCTCAAAACTGAAGGAAGTTAGTTAATGGATATTTCTGTTTTCTGATTTATGAATTATGGGAAGAATTGAAGAATTCCTGTGAATTATGTGAGGAATGTGTGTTATATTTATGAGTTTCTACAATTAATGAAATGAATTCGAGACGAGTAACTGAGAATTGAAAAAGAATTTGGGAAATTTTGTTTTATTTGGGTTAGTGATATTCGGTGAATGAATTTGTTAATCTTGTGAGAAATGCACAATTTCACTCTTGTTAAGCGTTTCTACATTATTTGTGAGGATTTGAGATGATTATCTCAAAACTGAAGGAAGTTAGTTAATGGATATTTCTGTTTTCTGATTTATGAATTATGGGAAGAATTGAAGAATTCCTGTGAATTATGTGAGGAATGTGTGTTATATTTATGAGTTTCTACAATTAATGAAATGAATTCGAGACGAGTAACTGAGAATTGAAAAAGAATTTGGGAAATTTTGTTTTATTTGGGTTAGTGATATTCGGTGAATGAATTTGTTAATCTTGTGAGAAATGCACAATTTCACTCTTGTTAAGCGTTTCTACATTATTTGTGAGGATTTGAGATGATTATCTCAAAACTGAAGGAAGTTAGTTAATGGATATTTCTGTTTTCTGATTTATGAATTATGGGAAGAATTGAAGAATTCCTGTGAATTATGTGAGGAATGTGTGTTATATTTATGAGTTTCTACAATTAATGAAATGAATTCGAGACGAGTAACTGAGAATTGAAAAAGAATTTGGGAAATTTTGTTTTATTTGGGTTAGTGATATTCGGTGAATGAATTTGTTAATCTTGTGAGAAATGCACAATTTCACTCTTGTTAAGCGTTTCTACATTATTTGTGAGGATTTGAGATGATTATCTCAAAACTGAAGGAAGTTAGTTAATGGATATTTCTGTTTTCTGATTTATGAATTATGGGAAGAATTGAAGAATTCCTGTGAATTATGTGAGGAATGTGTGTTATATTTATGAGTTTCTACAATTAATGAAATGAATTCGAGACGAGTAACTGAGAATTGAAAAAGAATTTGGGAAATTTTGTTTTATTTGGGTTAGTGATATTCGGTGAATGAATTTGTTAATCTTGTGAGAAATGCACAATTTCACTCTTGTTAAGCGTTTCTACATTATTTGTGAGGATTTGAGATGATTATCTCAAAACTGAAGGAAGTTAGTTAATGGATATTTCTGTTTTCTGATTTATGAATTATGGGAAGAATTGAAGAATTCCTGTGAATTATGTGAGGAATGTGTGTTATATTTATGAGTTTCTACAATTAATGAAATGAATTCGAGACGAGTAACTGAGAATTGAAAAAGAATTTGGGAAATTTTGTTTTATTTGGGTTAGTGATATTCGGTGAATGAATTTGTTAATCTTGTGAGAAATGCACAATTTCACTCTTGTTAAGCGTTTCTACATTATTTGTGAGGATTTGAGATGATTATCTCAAAACTGAAGGAAGTTAGTTAATGGATATTTCTGTTTTCTGATTTATGAATTATGGGAAGAATTGAAGAATTCCTGTGAATTATGTGAGGAATGTGTGTTATATTTATGAGTTTCTACAATTAATGAAATGAATTCGAGACGAGTAACTGAGAATTGAAAAAGAATTTGGGAAATTTTGTTTTATTTGGGTTAGTGATATTCGGTGAATGAATTTGTTAATCTTGTGAGAAATGCACAATTTCACTCTTGTTAAGCGTTTCTACATTATTTGTGAGGATTTGAGATGATTATCTCAAAACTGAAGGAAGTTAGTTAATGGATATTTCTGTTTTCTGATTTATGAATTATGGGAAGAATTGAAGAATTCCTGTGAATTATGTGAGGAATGTGTGTTATATTTATGAGTTTCTACAATTAATGAAATGAATTCGAGACGAGTAACTGAGAATTGAAAAAGAATTTGGGAAATTTTGTTTTATTTGGGTTAGTGATATTCGGTGAATGAATTTGTTAATCTTGTGAGAAATGCACAATTTCACTCTTGTTAAGCGTTTCTACATTATTTGTGAGGATTTGAGATGATTATCTCAAAACTGAAGGAAGTTAGTTAATGGATATTTCTGTTTTCTGATTTATGAATTATGGGAAGAATTGAAGAATTCCTGTGAATTATGTGAGGAATGTGTGTTATATTTATGAGTTTCTACAATTAATGAAATGAATTCGAGACGAGTAACTGAGAATTGAAAAAGAATTTGGGAAATTTTGTTTTATTTGGGTTAGTGATATTCGGTGAATGAATTTGTTAATCTTGTGAGAAATGCACAATTTCACTCTTGTTAAGCGTTTCTACATTATTTGTGAGGATTTGAGATGATTATCTCAAAACTGAAGGAAGTTAGTTAATGGATATTTCTGTTTTCTGATTTATGAATTATGGGAAGAATTGAAGAATTCCTGTGAATTATGTGAGGAATGTGTGTTATATTTATGAGTTTCTACAATTAATGAAATGAATTCGAGACGAGTAACTGAGAATTGAAAAAGAATTTGGGAAATTTTGTTTTATTTGGGTTAGTGATATTCGGTGAATGAATTTGTTAATCTTGTGAGAAATGCACAATTTCACTCTTGTTAAGCGTTTCTACATTATTTGTGAGGATTTGAGATGATTATCTCAAAACTGAAGGAAGTTAGTTAATGGATATTTCTGTTTTCTGATTTATGAATTATGGGAAGAATTGAAGAATTCCTGTGAATTATGTGAGGAATGTGTGTTATATTTATGAGTTTCTACAATTAATGAAATGAATTCGAGACGAGTAACTGAGAATTGAAAAAGAATTTGGGAAATTTTGTTTTATTTGGGTTAGTGATATTCGGTGAATGAATTTGTTAATCTTGTGAGAAATGCACAATTTCACTCTTGTTAAGCGTTTCTACATTATTTGTGAGGATTTGAGATGATTATCTCAAAACTGAAGGAAGTTAGTTAATGGATATTTCTGTTTTCTGATTTATGAATTATGGGAAGAATTGAAGAATTCCTGTGAATTATGTGAGGAATGTGTGTTATATTTATGAGTTTCTACAATTAATGAAATGAATTCGAGACGAGTAACTGAGAATTGAAAAAGAATTTGGGAAATTTTGTTTTATTTGGGTTAGTGATATTCGGTGAATGAATTTGTTAATCTTGTGAGAAATGCACAATTTCACTCTTGTTAAGCGTTTCTACATTATTTGTGAGGATTTGAGATGATTATCTCAAAACTGAAGGAAGTTAGTTAATGGATATTTCTGTTTTCTGATTTATGAATTATGGGAAGAATTGAAGAATTCCTGTGAATTATGTGAGGAATGTGTGTTATATTTATGAGTTTCTACAATTAATGAAATGAATTCGAGACGAGTAACTGAGAATTGAAAAAGAATTTGGGAAATTTTGTTTTATTTGGGTTAGTGATATTCGGTGAATGAATTTGTTAATCTTGTGAGAAATGCACAATTTCACTCTTGTTAAGCGTTTCTACATTATTTGTGAGGATTTGAGATGATTATCTCAAAACTGAAGGAAGTTAGTTAATGGATATTTCTGTTTTCTGATTTATGAATTATGGGAAGAATTGAAGAATTCCTGTGAATTATGTGAGGAATGTGTGTTATATTTATGAGTTTCTACAATTAATGAAATGAATTCGAGACGAGTAACTGAGAATTGAAAAAGAATTTGGGAAATTTTGTTTTATTTGGGTTAGTGATATTCGGTGAATGAATTTGTTAATCTTGTGAGAAATGCACAATTTCACTCTTGTTAAGCGTTTCTACATTATTTGTGAGGATTTGAGATGATTATCTCAAAACTGAAGGAAGTTAGTTAATGGATATTTCTGTTTTCTGATTTATGAATTATGGGAAGAATTGAAGAATTCCTGTGAATTATGTGAGGAATGTGTGTTATATTTATGAGTTTCTACAATTAATGAAATGAATTCGAGACGAGTAACTGAGAATTGAAAAAGAATTTGGGAAATTTTGTTTTATTTGGGTTAGTGATATTCGGTGAATGAATTTGTTAATCTTGTGAGAAATGCACAATTTCACTCTTGTTAAGCGTTTCTACATTATTTGTGAGGATTTGAGATGATTATCTCAAAACTGAAGGAAGTTAGTTAATGGATATTTCTGTTTTCTGATTTATGAATTATGGGAAGAATTGAAGAATTCCTGTGAATTATGTGAGGAATGTGTGTTATATTTATGAGTTTCTACAATTAATGAAATGAATTCGAGACGAGTAACTGAGAATTGAAAAAGAATTTGGGAAATTTTGTTTTATTTGGGTTAGTGATATTCGGTGAATGAATTTGTTAATCTTGTGAGAAATGCACAATTTCACTCTTGTTAAGCGTTTCTACATTATTTGTGAGGATTTGAGATGATTATCTCAAAACTGAAGGAAGTTAGTTAATGGATATTTCTGTTTTCTGATTTATGAATTATGGGAAGAATTGAAGAATTCCTGTGAATTATGTGAGGAATGTGTGTTATATTTATGAGTTTCTACAATTAATGAAATGAATTCGAGACGAGTAACTGAGAATTGAAAAAGAATTTGGGAAATTTTGTTTTATTTGGGTTAGTGATATTCGGTGAATGAATTTGTTAATCTTGTGAGAAATGCACAATTTCACTCTTGTTAAGCGTTTCTACATTATTTGTGAGGATTTGAGATGATTATCTCAAAACTGAAGGAAGTTAGTTAATGGATATTTCTGTTTTCTGATTTATGAATTATGGGAAGAATTGAAGAATTCCTGTGAATTATGTGAGGAATGTGTGTTATATTTATGAGTTTCTACAATTAATGAAATGAATTCGAGACGAGTAACTGAGAATTGAAAAAGAATTTGGGAAATTTTGTTTTATTTGGGTTAGTGATATTCGGTGAATGAATTTGTTAATCTTGTGAGAAATGCACAATTTCACTCTTGTTAAGCGTTTCTACATTATTTGTGAGGATTTGAGATGATTATCTCAAAACTGAAGGAAGTTAGTTAATGGATATTTCTGTTTTCTGATTTATGAATTATGGGAAGAATTGAAGAATTCCTGTGAATTATGTGAGGAATGTGTGTTATATTTATGAGTTTCTACAATTAATGAAATGAATTCGAGACGAGTAACTGAGAATTGAAAAAGAATTTGGGAAATTTTGTTTTATTTGGGTTAGTGATATTCGGTGAATGAATTTGTTAATCTTGTGAGAAATGCACAATTTCACTCTTGTTAAGCGTTTCTACATTATTTGTGAGGATTTGAGATGATTATCTCAAAACTGAAGGAAGTTAGTTAATGGATATTTCTGTTTTCTGATTTATGAATTATGGGAAGAATTGAAGAATTCCTGTGAATTATGTGAGGAATGTGTGTTATATTTATGAGTTTCTACAATTAATGAAATGAATTCGAGACGAGTAACTGAGAATTGAAAAAGAATTTGGGAAATTTTGTTTTATTTGGGTTAGTGATATTCGGTGAATGAATTTGTTAATCTTGTGAGAAATGCACAATTTCACTCTTGTTAAGCGTTTCTACATTATTTGTGAGGATTTGAGATGATTATCTCAAAACTGAAGGAAGTTAGTTAATGGATATTTCTGTTTTCTGATTTATGAATTATGGGAAGAATTGAAGAATTCCTGTGAATTATGTGAGGAATGTGTGTTATATTTATGAGTTTCTACAATTAATGAAATGAATTCGAGACGAGTAACTGAGAATTGAAAAAGAATTTGGGAAATTTTGTTTTATTTGGGTTAGTGATATTCGGTGAATGAATTTGTTAATCTTGTGAGAAATGCACAATTTCACTCTTGTTAAGCGTTTCTACATTATTTGTGAGGATTTGAGATGATTATCTCAAAACTGAAGGAAGTTAGTTAATGGATATTTCTGTTTTCTGATTTATGAATTATGGGAAGAATTGAAGAATTCCTGTGAATTATGTGAGGAATGTGTGTTATATTTATGAGTTTCTACAATTAATGAAATGAATTCGAGACGAGTAACTGAGAATTGAAAAAGAATTTGGGAAATTTTGTTTTATTTGGGTTAGTGATATTCGGTGAATGAATTTGTTAATCTTGTGAGAAATGCACAATTTCACTCTTGTTAAGCGTTTCTACATTATTTGTGAGGATTTGAGATGATTATCTCAAAACTGAAGGAAGTTAGTTAATGGATATTTCTGTTTTCTGATTTATGAATTATGGGAAGAATTGAAGAATTCCTGTGAATTATGTGAGGAATGTGTGTTATATTTATGAGTTTCTACAATTAATGAAATGAATTCGAGACGAGTAACTGAGAATTGAAAAAGAATTTGGGAAATTTTGTTTTATTTGGGTTAGTGATATTCGGTGAATGAATTTGTTAATCTTGTGAGAAATGCACAATTTCACTCTTGTTAAGCGTTTCTACATTATTTGTGAGGATTTGAGATGATTATCTCAAAACTGAAGGAAGTTAGTTAATGGATATTTCTGTTTTCTGATTTATGAATTATGGGAAGAATTGAAGAATTCCTGTGAATTATGTGAGGAATGTGTGTTATATTTATGAGTTTCTACAATTAATGAAATGAATTCGAGACGAGTAACTGAGAATTGAAAAAGAATTTGGGAAATTTTGTTTTATTTGGGTTAGTGATATTCGGTGAATGAATTTGTTAATCTTGTGAGAAATGCACAATTTCACTCTTGTTAAGCGTTTCTACATTATTTGTGAGGATTTGAGATGATTATCTCAAAACTGAAGGAAGTTAGTTAATGGATATTTCTGTTTTCTGATTTATGAATTATGGGAAGAATTGAAGAATTCCTGTGAATTATGTGAGGAATGTGTGTTATATTTATGAGTTTCTACAATTAATGAAATGAATTCGAGACGAGTAACTGAGAATTGAAAAAGAATTTGGGAAATTTTGTTTTATTTGGGTTAGTGATATTCGGTGAATGAATTTGTTAATCTTGTGAGAAATGCACAATTTCACTCTTGTTAAGCGTTTCTACATTATTTGTGAGGATTTGAGATGATTATCTCAAAACTGAAGGAAGTTAGTTAATGGATATTTCTGTTTTCTGATTTATGAATTATGGGAAGAATTGAAGAATTCCTGTGAATTATGTGAGGAATGTGTGTTATATTTATGAGTTTCTACAATTAATGAAATGAATTCGAGACGAGTAACTGAGAATTGAAAAAGAATTTGGGAAATTTTGTTTTATTTGGGTTAGTGATATTCGGTGAATGAATTTGTTAATCTTGTGAGAAATGCACAATTTCACTCTTGTTAAGCGTTTCTACATTATTTGTGAGGATTTGAGATGATTATCTCAAAACTGAAGGAAGTTAGTTAATGGATATTTCTGTTTTCTGATTTATGAATTATGGGAAGAATTGAAGAATTCCTGTGAATTATGTGAGGAATGTGTGTTATATTTATGAGTTTCTACAATTAATGAAATGAATTCGAGACGAGTAACTGAGAATTGAAAAAGAATTTGGGAAATTTTGTTTTATTTGGGTTAGTGATATTCGGTGAATGAATTTGTTAATCTTGTGAGAAATGCACAATTTCACTCTTGTTAAGCGTTTCTACATTATTTGTGAGGATTTGAGATGATTATCTCAAAACTGAAGGAAGTTAGTTAATGGATATTTCTGTTTTCTGATTTATGAATTATGGGAAGAATTGAAGAATTCCTGTGAATTATGTGAGGAATGTGTGTTATATTTATGAGTTTCTACAATTAATGAAATGAATTCGAGACGAGTAACTGAGAATTGAAAAAGAATTTGGGAAATTTTGTTTTATTTGGGTTAGTGATATTCGGTGAATGAATTTGTTAATCTTGTGAGAAATGCACAATTTCACTCTTGTTAAGCGTTTCTACATTATTTGTGAGGATTTGAGATGATTATCTCAAAACTGAAGGAAGTTAGTTAATGGATATTTCTGTTTTCTGATTTATGAATTATGGGAAGAATTGAAGAATTCCTGTGAATTATGTGAGGAATGTGTGTTATATTTATGAGTTTCTACAATTAATGAAATGAATTCGAGACGAGTAACTGAGAATTGAAAAAGAATTTGGGAAATTTTGTTTTATTTGGGTTAGTGATATTCGGTGAATGAATTTGTTAATCTTGTGAGAAATGCACAATTTCACTCTTGTTAAGCGTTTCTACATTATTTGTGAGGATTTGAGATGATTATCTCAAAACTGAAGGAAGTTAGTTAATGGATATTTCTGTTTTCTGATTTATGAATTATGGGAAGAATTGAAGAATTCCTGTGAATTATGTGAGGAATGTGTGTTATATTTATGAGTTTCTACAATTAATGAAATGAATTCGAGACGAGTAACTGAGAATTGAAAAAGAATTTGGGAAATTTTGTTTTATTTGGGTTAGTGATATTCGGTGAATGAATTTGTTAATCTTGTGAGAAATGCACAATTTCACTCTTGTTAAGCGTTTCTACATTATTTGTGAGGATTTGAGATGATTATCTCAAAACTGAAGGAAGTTAGTTAATGGATATTTCTGTTTTCTGATTTATGAATTATGGGAAGAATTGAAGAATTCCTGTGAATTATGTGAGGAATGTGTGTTATATTTATGAGTTTCTACAATTAATGAAATGAATTCGAGACGAGTAACTGAGAATTGAAAAAGAATTTGGGAAATTTTGTTTTATTTGGGTTAGTGATATTCGGTGAATGAATTTGTTAATCTTGTGAGAAATGCACAATTTCACTCTTGTTAAGCGTTTCTACATTATTTGTGAGGATTTGAGATGATTATCTCAAAACTGAAGGAAGTTAGTTAATGGATATTTCTGTTTTCTGATTTATGAATTATGGGAAGAATTGAAGAATTCCTGTGAATTATGTGAGGAATGTGTGTTATATTTATGAGTTTCTACAATTAATGAAATGAATTCGAGACGAGTAACTGAGAATTGAAAAAGAATTTGGGAAATTTTGTTTTATTTGGGTTAGTGATATTCGGTGAATGAATTTGTTAATCTTGTGAGAAATGCACAATTTCACTCTTGTTAAGCGTTTCTACATTATTTGTGAGGATTTGAGATGATTATCTCAAAACTGAAGGAAGTTAGTTAATGGATATTTCTGTTTTCTGATTTATGAATTATGGGAAGAATTGAAGAATTCCTGTGAATTATGTGAGGAATGTGTGTTATATTTATGAGTTTCTACAATTAATGAAATGAATTCGAGACGAGTAACTGAGAATTGAAAAAGAATTTGGGAAATTTTGTTTTATTTGGGTTAGTGATATTCGGTGAATGAATTTGTTAATCTTGTGAGAAATGCACAATTTCACTCTTGTTAAGCGTTTCTACATTATTTGTGAGGATTTGAGATGATTATCTCAAAACTGAAGGAAGTTAGTTAATGGATATTTCTGTTTTCTGATTTATGAATTATGGGAAGAATTGAAGAATTCCTGTGAATTATGTGAGGAATGTGTGTTATATTTATGAGTTTCTACAATTAATGAAATGAATTCGAGACGAGTAACTGAGAATTGAAAAAGAATTTGGGAAATTTTGTTTTATTTGGGTTAGTGATATTCGGTGAATGAATTTGTTAATCTTGTGAGAAATGCACAATTTCACTCTTGTTAAGCGTTTCTACATTATTTGTGAGGATTTGAGATGATTATCTCAAAACTGAAGGAAGTTAGTTAATGGATATTTCTGTTTTCTGATTTATGAATTATGGGAAGAATTGAAGAATTCCTGTGAATTATGTGAGGAATGTGTGTTATATTTATGAGTTTCTACAATTAATGAAATGAATTCGAGACGAGTAACTGAGAATTGAAAAAGAATTTGGGAAATTTTGTTTTATTTGGGTTAGTGATATTCGGTGAATGAATTTGTTAATCTTGTGAGAAATGCACAATTTCACTCTTGTTAAGCGTTTCTACATTATTTGTGAGGATTTGAGATGATTATCTCAAAACTGAAGGAAGTTAGTTAATGGATATTTCTGTTTTCTGATTTATGAATTATGGGAAGAATTGAAGAATTCCTGTGAATTATGTGAGGAATGTGTGTTATATTTATGAGTTTCTACAATTAATGAAATGAATTCGAGACGAGTAACTGAGAATTGAAAAAGAATTTGGGAAATTTTGTTTTATTTGGGTTAGTGATATTCGGTGAATGAATTTGTTAATCTTGTGAGAAATGCACAATTTCACTCTTGTTAAGCGTTTCTACATTATTTGTGAGGATTTGAGATGATTATCTCAAAACTGAAGGAAGTTAGTTAATGGATATTTCTGTTTTCTGATTTATGAATTATGGGAAGAATTGAAGAATTCCTGTGAATTATGTGAGGAATGTGTGTTATATTTATGAGTTTCTACAATTAATGAAATGAATTCGAGACGAGTAACTGAGAATTGAAAAAGAATTTGGGAAATTTTGTTTTATTTGGGTTAGTGATATTCGGTGAATGAATTTGTTAATCTTGTGAGAAATGCACAATTTCACTCTTGTTAAGCGTTTCTACATTATTTGTGAGGATTTGAGATGATTATCTCAAAACTGAAGGAAGTTAGTTAATGGATATTTCTGTTTTCTGATTTATGAATTATGGGAAGAATTGAAGAATTCCTGTGAATTATGTGAGGAATGTGTGTTATATTTATGAGTTTCTACAATTAATGAAATGAATTCGAGACGAGTAACTGAGAATTGAAAAAGAATTTGGGAAATTTTGTTTTATTTGGGTTAGTGATATTCGGTGAATGAATTTGTTAATCTTGTGAGAAATGCACAATTTCACTCTTGTTAAGCGTTTCTACATTATTTGTGAGGATTTGAGATGATTATCTCAAAACTGAAGGAAGTTAGTTAATGGATATTTCTGTTTTCTGATTTATGAATTATGGGAAGAATTGAAGAATTCCTGTGAATTATGTGAGGAATGTGTGTTATATTTATGAGTTTCTACAATTAATGAAATGAATTCGAGACGAGTAACTGAGAATTGAAAAAGAATTTGGGAAATTTTGTTTTATTTGGGTTAGTGATATTCGGTGAATGAATTTGTTAATCTTGTGAGAAATGCACAATTTCACTCTTGTTAAGCGTTTCTACATTATTTGTGAGGATTTGAGATGATTATCTCAAAACTGAAGGAAGTTAGTTAATGGATATTTCTGTTTTCTGATTTATGAATTATGGGAAGAATTGAAGAATTCCTGTGAATTATGTGAGGAATGTGTGTTATATTTATGAGTTTCTACAATTAATGAAATGAATTCGAGACGAGTAACTGAGAATTGAAAAAGAATTTGGGAAATTTTGTTTTATTTGGGTTAGTGATATTCGGTGAATGAATTTGTTAATCTTGTGAGAAATGCACAATTTCACTCTTGTTAAGCGTTTCTACATTATTTGTGAGGATTTGAGATGATTATCTCAAAACTGAAGGAAGTTAGTTAATGGATATTTCTGTTTTCTGATTTATGAATTATGGGAAGAATTGAAGAATTCCTGTGAATTATGTGAGGAATGTGTGTTATATTTATGAGTTTCTACAATTAATGAAATGAATTCGAGACGAGTAACTGAGAATTGAAAAAGAATTTGGGAAATTTTGTTTTATTTGGGTTAGTGATATTCGGTGAATGAATTTGTTAATCTTGTGAGAAATGCACAATTTCACTCTTGTTAAGCGTTTCTACATTATTTGTGAGGATTTGAGATGATTATCTCAAAACTGAAGGAAGTTAGTTAATGGATATTTCTGTTTTCTGATTTATGAATTATGGGAAGAATTGAAGAATTCCTGTGAATTATGTGAGGAATGTGTGTTATATTTATGAGTTTCTACAATTAATGAAATGAATTCGAGACGAGTAACTGAGAATTGAAAAAGAATTTGGGAAATTTTGTTTTATTTGGGTTAGTGATATTCGGTGAATGAATTTGTTAATCTTGTGAGAAATGCACAATTTCACTCTTGTTAAGCGTTTCTACATTATTTGTGAGGATTTGAGATGATTATCTCAAAACTGAAGGAAGTTAGTTAATGGATATTTCTGTTTTCTGATTTATGAATTATGGGAAGAATTGAAGAATTCCTGTGAATTATGTGAGGAATGTGTGTTATATTTATGAGTTTCTACAATTAATGAAATGAATTCGAGACGAGTAACTGAGAATTGAAAAAGAATTTGGGAAATTTTGTTTTATTTGGGTTAGTGATATTCGGTGAATGAATTTGTTAATCTTGTGAGAAATGCACAATTTCACTCTTGTTAAGCGTTTCTACATTATTTGTGAGGATTTGAGATGATTATCTCAAAACTGAAGGAAGTTAGTTAATGGATATTTCTGTTTTCTGATTTATGAATTATGGGAAGAATTGAAGAATTCCTGTGAATTATGTGAGGAATGTGTGTTATATTTATGAGTTTCTACAATTAATGAAATGAATTCGAGACGAGTAACTGAGAATTGAAAAAGAATTTGGGAAATTTTGTTTTATTTGGGTTAGTGATATTCGGTGAATGAATTTGTTAATCTTGTGAGAAATGCACAATTTCACTCTTGTTAAGCGTTTCTACATTATTTGTGAGGATTTGAGATGATTATCTCAAAACTGAAGGAAGTTAGTTAATGGATATTTCTGTTTTCTGATTTATGAATTATGGGAAGAATTGAAGAATTCCTGTGAATTATGTGAGGAATGTGTGTTATATTTATGAGTTTCTACAATTAATGAAATGAATTCGAGACGAGTAACTGAGAATTGAAAAAGAATTTGGGAAATTTTGTTTTATTTGGGTTAGTGATATTCGGTGAATGAATTTGTTAATCTTGTGAGAAATGCACAATTTCACTCTTGTTAAGCGTTTCTACATTATTTGTGAGGATTTGAGATGATTATCTCAAAACTGAAGGAAGTTAGTTAATGGATATTTCTGTTTTCTGATTTATGAATTATGGGAAGAATTGAAGAATTCCTGTGAATTATGTGAGGAATGTGTGTTATATTTATGAGTTTCTACAATTAATGAAATGAATTCGAGACGAGTAACTGAGAATTGAAAAAGAATTTGGGAAATTTTGTTTTATTTGGGTTAGTGATATTCGGTGAATGAATTTGTTAATCTTGTGAGAAATGCACAATTTCACTCTTGTTAAGCGTTTCTACATTATTTGTGAGGATTTGAGATGATTATCTCAAAACTGAAGGAAGTTAGTTAATGGATATTTCTGTTTTCTGATTTATGAATTATGGGAAGAATTGAAGAATTCCTGTGAATTATGTGAGGAATGTGTGTTATATTTATGAGTTTCTACAATTAATGAAATGAATTCGAGACGAGTAACTGAGAATTGAAAAAGAATTTGGGAAATTTTGTTTTATTTGGGTTAGTGATATTCGGTGAATGAATTTGTTAATCTTGTGAGAAATGCACAATTTCACTCTTGTTAAGCGTTTCTACATTATTTGTGAGGATTTGAGATGATTATCTCAAAACTGAAGGAAGTTAGTTAATGGATATTTCTGTTTTCTGATTTATGAATTATGGGAAGAATTGAAGAATTCCTGTGAATTATGTGAGGAATGTGTGTTATATTTATGAGTTTCTACAATTAATGAAATGAATTCGAGACGAGTAACTGAGAATTGAAAAAGAATTTGGGAAATTTTGTTTTATTTGGGTTAGTGATATTCGGTGAATGAATTTGTTAATCTTGTGAGAAATGCACAATTTCACTCTTGTTAAGCGTTTCTACATTATTTGTGAGGATTTGAGATGATTATCTCAAAACTGAAGGAAGTTAGTTAATGGATATTTCTGTTTTCTGATTTATGAATTATGGGAAGAATTGAAGAATTCCTGTGAATTATGTGAGGAATGTGTGTTATATTTATGAGTTTCTACAATTAATGAAATGAATTCGAGACGAGTAACTGAGAATTGAAAAAGAATTTGGGAAATTTTGTTTTATTTGGGTTAGTGATATTCGGTGAATGAATTTGTTAATCTTGTGAGAAATGCACAATTTCACTCTTGTTAAGCGTTTCTACATTATTTGTGAGGATTTGAGATGATTATCTCAAAACTGAAGGAAGTTAGTTAATGGATATTTCTGTTTTCTGATTTATGAATTATGGGAAGAATTGAAGAATTCCTGTGAATTATGTGAGGAATGTGTGTTATATTTATGAGTTTCTACAATTAATGAAATGAATTCGAGACGAGTAACTGAGAATTGAAAAAGAATTTGGGAAATTTTGTTTTATTTGGGTTAGTGATATTCGGTGAATGAATTTGTTAATCTTGTGAGAAATGCACAATTTCACTCTTGTTAAGCGTTTCTACATTATTTGTGAGGATTTGAGATGATTATCTCAAAACTGAAGGAAGTTAGTTAATGGATATTTCTGTTTTCTGATTTATGAATTATGGGAAGAATTGAAGAATTCCTGTGAATTATGTGAGGAATGTGTGTTATATTTATGAGTTTCTACAATTAATGAAATGAATTCGAGACGAGTAACTGAGAATTGAAAAAGAATTTGGGAAATTTTGTTTTATTTGGGTTAGTGATATTCGGTGAATGAATTTGTTAATCTTGTGAGAAATGCACAATTTCACTCTTGTTAAGCGTTTCTACATTATTTGTGAGGATTTGAGATGATTATCTCAAAACTGAAGGAAGTTAGTTAATGGATATTTCTGTTTTCTGATTTATGAATTATGGGAAGAATTGAAGAATTCCTGTGAATTATGTGAGGAATGTGTGTTATATTTATGAGTTTCTACAATTAATGAAATGAATTCGAGACGAGTAACTGAGAATTGAAAAAGAATTTGGGAAATTTTGTTTTATTTGGGTTAGTGATATTCGGTGAATGAATTTGTTAATCTTGTGAGAAATGCACAATTTCACTCTTGTTAAGCGTTTCTACATTATTTGTGAGGATTTGAGATGATTATCTCAAAACTGAAGGAAGTTAGTTAATGGATATTTCTGTTTTCTGATTTATGAATTATGGGAAGAATTGAAGAATTCCTGTGAATTATGTGAGGAATGTGTG
Source organism: Leptinotarsa decemlineata (assembly GCF_025532065.1). Classification (NCBI taxonomy): domain Eukaryota; kingdom Metazoa; phylum Arthropoda; class Insecta; order Coleoptera; family Chrysomelidae; genus Leptinotarsa; species Leptinotarsa decemlineata. The sequence goes on from NW_027412652.1 coordinate 61,564, forward strand.
TTATATTTATGAGTTTCTACAATTAATGAAATGAATTCGAGACGAGTAACTGAGAATTGAAAAAGAATTTGGGAAATTTTGTTTTATTTGGGTTAGTGATATTCGGTGAATGAATTTGTTAATCTTGTGAGAAATGCACAATTTCACTCTTGTTAAGCGTTTCTACATTATTTGTGAGGATTTGAGATGATTATCTCAAAACTGAAGGAAGTTAGTTAATGGATATTTCTGTTTTCTGATTTATGAATTATGGGAAGAATTGAAGAATTCCTGTGAATTATGTGAGGAATGTGTGTTATATTTATGAGTTTCTACAATTAATGAAATGAATTCGAGACGAGTAACTGAGAATTGAAAAAGAATTTGGGAAATTTTGTTTTATTTGGGTTAGTGATATTCGGTGAATGAATTTGTTAATCTTGTGAGAAATGCACAATTTCACTCTTGTTAAGCGTTTCTACATTATTTGTGAGGATTTGAGATGATTATCTCAAAACTGAAGGAAGTTAGTTAATGGATATTTCTGTTTTCTGATTTATGAATTATGGGAAGAATTGAAGAATTCCTGTGAATTATGTGAGGAATGTGTGTTATATTTATGAGTTTCTACAATTAATGAAATGAATTCGAGACGAGTAACTGAGAATTGAAAAAGAATTTGGGAAATTTTGTTTTATTTGGGTTAGTGATATTCGGTGAATGAATTTGTTAATCTTGTGAGAAATGCACAATTTCACTCTTGTTAAGCGTTTCTACATTATTTGTGAGGATTTGAGATGATTATCTCAAAACTGAAGGAAGTTAGTTAATGGATATTTCTGTTTTCTGATTTATGAATTATGGGAAGAATTGAAGAATTCCTGTGAATTATGTGAGGAATGTGTGTTATATTTATGAGTTTCTACAATTAATGAAATGAATTCGAGACGAGTAACTGAGAATTGAAAAAGAATTTGGGAAATTTTGTTTTATTTGGGTTAGTGATATTCGGTGAATGAATTTGTTAATCTTGTGAGAAATGCACAATTTCACTCTTGTTAAGCGTTTCTACATTATTTGTGAGGATTTGAGATGATTATCTCAAAACTGAAGGAAGTTAGTTAATGGATATTTCTGTTTTCTGATTTATGAATTATGGGAAGAATTGAAGAATTCCTGTGAATTATGTGAGGAATGTGTGTTATATTTATGAGTTTCTACAATTAATGAAATGAATTCGAGACGAGTAACTGAGAATTGAAAAAGAATTTGGGAAATTTTGTTTTATTTGGGTTAGTGATATTCGGTGAATGAATTTGTTAATCTTGTGAGAAATGCACAATTTCACTCTTGTTAAGCGTTTCTACATTATTTGTGAGGATTTGAGATGATTATCTCAAAACTGAAGGAAGTTAGTTAATGGATATTTCTGTTTTCTGATTTATGAATTATGGGAAGAATTGAAGAATTCCTGTGAATTATGTGAGGAATGTGTGTTATATTTATGAGTTTCTACAATTAATGAAATGAATTCGAGACGAGTAACTGAGAATTGAAAAAGAATTTGGGAAATTTTGTTTTATTTGGGTTAGTGATATTCGGTGAATGAATTTGTTAATCTTGTGAGAAATGCACAATTTCACTCTTGTTAAGCGTTTCTACATTATTTGTGAGGATTTGAGATGATTATCTCAAAACTGAAGGAAGTTAGTTAATGGATATTTCTGTTTTCTGATTTATGAATTATGGGAAGAATTGAAGAATTCCTGTGAATTATGTGAGGAATGTGTGTTATATTTATGAGTTTCTACAATTAATGAAATGAATTCGAGACGAGTAACTGAGAATTGAAAAAGAATTTGGGAAATTTTGTTTTATTTGGGTTAGTGATATTCGGTGAATGAATTTGTTAATCTTGTGAGAAATGCACAATTTCACTCTTGTTAAGCGTTTCTACATTATTTGTGAGGATTTGAGATGATTATCTCAAAACTGAAGGAAGTTAGTTAATGGATATTTCTGTTTTCTGATTTATGAATTATGGGAAGAATTGAAGAATTCCTGTGAATTATGTGAGGAATGTGTGTTATATTTATGAGTTTCTACAATTAATGAAATGAATTCGAGACGAGTAACTGAGAATTGAAAAAGAATTTGGGAAATTTTGTTTTATTTGGGTTAGTGATATTCGGTGAATGAATTTGTTAATCTTGTGAGAAATGCACAATTTCACTCTTGTTAAGCGTTTCTACATTATTTGTGAGGATTTGAGATGATTATCTCAAAACTGAAGGAAGTTAGTTAATGGATATTTCTGTTTTCTGATTTATGAATTATGGGAAGAATTGAAGAATTCCTGTGAATTATGTGAGGAATGTGTGTTATATTTATGAGTTTCTACAATTAATGAAATGAATTCGAGACGAGTAACTGAGAATTGAAAAAGAATTTGGGAAATTTTGTTTTATTTGGGTTAGTGATATTCGGTGAATGAATTTGTTAATCTTGTGAGAAATGCACAATTTCACTCTTGTTAAGCGTTTCTACATTATTTGTGAGGATTTGAGATGATTATCTCAAAACTGAAGGAAGTTAGTTAATGGATATTTCTGTTTTCTGATTTATGAATTATGGGAAGAATTGAAGAATTCCTGTGAATTATGTGAGGAATGTGTGTTATATTTATGAGTTTCTACAATTAATGAAATGAATTCGAGACGAGTAACTGAGAATTGAAAAAGAATTTGGGAAATTTTGTTTTATTTGGGTTAGTGATATTCGGTGAATGAATTTGTTAATCTTGTGAGAAATGCACAATTTCACTCTTGTTAAGCGTTTCTACATTATTTGTGAGGATTTGAGATGATTATCTCAAAACTGAAGGAAGTTAGTTAATGGATATTTCTGTTTTCTGATTTATGAATTATGGGAAGAATTGAAGAATTCCTGTGAATTATGTGAGGAATGTGTGTTATATTTATGAGTTTCTACAATTAATGAAATGAATTCGAGACGAGTAACTGAGAATTGAAAAAGAATTTGGGAAATTTTGTTTTATTTGGGTTAGTGATATTCGGTGAATGAATTTGTTAATCTTGTGAGAAATGCACAATTTCACTCTTGTTAAGCGTTTCTACATTATTTGTGAGGATTTGAGATGATTATCTCAAAACTGAAGGAAGTTAGTTAATGGATATTTCTGTTTTCTGATTTATGAATTATGGGAAGAATTGAAGAATTCCTGTGAATTATGTGAGGAATGTGTGTTATATTTATGAGTTTCTACAATTAATGAAATGAATTCGAGACGAGTAACTGAGAATTGAAAAAGAATTTGGGAAATTTTGTTTTATTTGGGTTAGTGATATTCGGTGAATGAATTTGTTAATCTTGTGAGAAATGCACAATTTCACTCTTGTTAAGCGTTTCTACATTATTTGTGAGGATTTGAGATGATTATCTCAAAACTGAAGGAAGTTAGTTAATGGATATTTCTGTTTTCTGATTTATGAATTATGGGAAGAATTGAAGAATTCCTGTGAATTATGTGAGGAATGTGTGTTATATTTATGAGTTTCTACAATTAATGAAATGAATTCGAGACGAGTAACTGAGAATTGAAAAAGAATTTGGGAAATTTTGTTTTATTTGGGTTAGTGATATTCGGTGAATGAATTTGTTAATCTTGTGAGAAATGCACAATTTCACTCTTGTTAAGCGTTTCTACATTATTTGTGAGGATTTGAGATGATTATCTCAAAACTGAAGGAAGTTAGTTAATGGATATTTCTGTTTTCTGATTTATGAATTATGGGAAGAATTGAAGAATTCCTGTGAATTATGTGAGGAATGTGTGTTATATTTATGAGTTTCTACAATTAATGAAATGAATTCGAGACGAGTAACTGAGAATTGAAAAAGAATTTGGGAAATTTTGTTTTATTTGGGTTAGTGATATTCGGTGAATGAATTTGTTAATCTTGTGAGAAATGCACAATTTCACTCTTGTTAAGCGTTTCTACATTATTTGTGAGGATTTGAGATGATTATCTCAAAACTGAAGGAAGTTAGTTAATGGATATTTCTGTTTTCTGATTTATGAATTATGGGAAGAATTGAAGAATTCCTGTGAATTATGTGAGGAATGTGTGTTATATTTATGAGTTTCTACAATTAATGAAATGAATTCGAGACGAGTAACTGAGAATTGAAAAAGAATTTGGGAAATTTTGTTTTATTTGGGTTAGTGATATTCGGTGAATGAATTTGTTAATCTTGTGAGAAATGCACAATTTCACTCTTGTTAAGCGTTTCTACATTATTTGTGAGGATTTGAGATGATTATCTCAAAACTGAAGGAAGTTAGTTAATGGATATTTCTGTTTTCTGATTTATGAATTATGGGAAGAATTGAAGAATTCCTGTGAATTATGTGAGGAATGTGTGTTATATTTATGAGTTTCTACAATTAATGAAATGAATTCGAGACGAGTAACTGAGAATTGAAAAAGAATTTGGGAAATTTTGTTTTATTTGGGTTAGTGATATTCGGTGAATGAATTTGTTAATCTTGTGAGAAATGCACAATTTCACTCTTGTTAAGCGTTTCTACATTATTTGTGAGGATTTGAGATGATTATCTCAAAACTGAAGGAAGTTAGTTAATGGATATTTCTGTTTTCTGATTTATGAATTATGGGAAGAATTGAAGAATTCCTGTGAATTATGTGAGGAATGTGTGTTATATTTATGAGTTTCTACAATTAATGAAATGAATTCGAGACGAGTAACTGAGAATTGAAAAAGAATTTGGGAAATTTTGTTTTATTTGGGTTAGTGATATTCGGTGAATGAATTTGTTAATCTTGTGAGAAATGCACAATTTCACTCTTGTTAAGCGTTTCTACATTATTTGTGAGGATTTGAGATGATTATCTCAAAACTGAAGGAAGTTAGTTAATGGATATTTCTGTTTTCTGATTTATGAATTATGGGAAGAATTGAAGAATTCCTGTGAATTATGTGAGGAATGTGTGTTATATTTATGAGTTTCTACAATTAATGAAATGAATTCGAGACGAGTAACTGAGAATTGAAAAAGAATTTGGGAAATTTTGTTTTATTGAGTTTGTGTTATACGGTGAATGATTTTGCTGATCTTGTGAGAAATGCACAATTTCACTCTTGTTAAGCGTTTCTACATTATTTGTGAGGATTTGAGATGATTATCTCAAAACTGAAGGAAGTTAGTTAATGGATATTTCTGTTTTCTGATTTATGAATTATGGGAAGAATTGAAGAATTCCTGTGAATTATGTGAGGAATGTGTGTTATATTTATGAGTTTCTACAATTAATGAAATGAATTCGAGACGAGTAACTGAGAATTGAAAAAGAATTTGGGAAATTTTGTTTTATTTGGGTTAGTGATATTCGGTGAATGAATTTGTTAATCTTGTGAGAAATGCACAATTTCACTCTTGTTAAGCGTTTCTACATTATTTGTGAGGATTTGAGATGATTATCTCAAAACTGAAGGAAGTTAGTTAATGGATATTTCTGTTTTCTGATTTATGAATTATGGGAAGAATTGAAGAATTCCTGTGAATTATGTGAGGAATGTGTGTTATATTTATGAGTTTCTACAATTAATGAAATGAATTCGAGACGAGTAACTGAGAATTGAAAAAGAATTTGGGAAATTTTGTTTTATTTGGGTTAGTGATATTCGGTGAATGAATTTGTTAATCTTGTGAGAAATGCACAATTTCACTCTTGTTAAGCGTTTCTACATTATTTGTGAGGATTTGAGATGATTATCTCAAAACTGAAGGAAGTTAGTTAATGGATATTTCTGTTTTCTGATTTATGAATTATGGGAAGAATTGAAGAATTCCTGTGAATTATGTGAGGAATGTGTGTTATATTTATGAGTTTCTACAATTAATGAAATGAATTCGAGACGAGTAACTGAGAATTGAAAAAGAAGTTTGTTTTATTATTTGTGGTGGATTTGAGAATCATACAACACCTCTCAAAACTGAAGGAAGTTAGTTAATGGATATTTCTGTTTTCTGATTTATGAATTATGGGAAGAATTGAAGAATTCCTGTGAATTATGTGAGGAATGTGTGTTATATTTATGAGTTTCTACAATTAATGAAATGAATTCGAGACGAGTAACTGAGAATTGAAAAAGAATTTGGGAAATTTTGTTTTATTTGGGTTAGTGATATTCGGTGAATGAATTTGTTAATCTTGTGAGAAATGCACAATTTCACTCTTGTTAAGCGTTTCTACATTATTTGTGAGGATTTGAGATGATTATCTCAAAACTGAAGGAAGTTAGTTAATGGATATTTCTGTTTTCTGATTTATGAATTATGGGAAGAATTGAAGAATTCCTGTGAATTATGTGAGGAATGTGTGTTATATTTATGAGTTTCTACAATTAATGAAATGAATTCGAGACGAGTAACTGAGAATTGAAAAAGAATTTGGGAAATTTTGTTTTATTTGGGTTAGTGATATTCGGTGAATGAATTTGTTAATCTTGTGAGAAATGCACAATTTCACTCTTGTTAAGCGTTTCTACATTATTTGTGAGGATTTGAGATGATTATCTCAAAACTGAAGGAAGTTAGTTAATGGATATTTCTGTTTTCTGATTTATGAATTATGGGAAGAATTGAAGAATTCCTGTGAATTATGTGAGGAATGTGTGTTATATTTATGAGTTTCTACAATTAATGAAATGAATTCGAGACGAGTAACTGAGAATTGAAAAAGAATTTGGGAAATTTTGTTTTATTTGGGTTAGTGATATTCGGTGAATGAATTTGTTAATCTTGTGAGAAATGCACAATTTCACTCTTGTTAAGCGTTTCTACATTATTTGTGAGGATTTGAGATGATTATCTCAAAACTGAAGGAAGTTAGTTAATGGATATTTCTGTTTTCTGATTTATGAATTATGGGAAGAATTGAAGAATTCCTGTGAATTATGTGAGGAATGTGTGTTATATTTATGAGTTTCTACAATTAATGAAATGAATTCGAGACGAGTAACTGAGAATTGAAAAAGAATTTGGGAAATTTTGTTTTATTTGGGTTAGTTATTCGGTGAATGAATTTGTTAATCTTGTGAGAAATGCACAATTTCACTCTTGTTAAGCGTTTCTACATTATTTGTGAGGATTTGAGATGATTATCTCAAACTGAAGGAAGTTAGTTAATGGATATTTCTGTTTTCTGATTTATGAATTATGGGAAGAATTGAAGAATTCCTGTGAATTATGTGAGGAATGTGTGTTATATTTATGAGTTTCTACAATTAATGAAATGAATTCGAGACGAGTAACTGAGAATTGAAAAAGAATTTGGGAAATTTTGTTTTATTTGGGTTAGTGATATTCGGTGAATGAATTTGTTAATCTTGTGAGAAATGCACAATTTCACTCTTGTTAAGCGTTTCTACATTATTTGTGAGGATTTGAGATGATTATCTCAAAACTGAAGGAAGTTAGTTAATGGATATTTCTGTTTTCTGATTTATGAATTATGGGAAGAATTGAAGAATTCCTGTGAATTATGTGAGGAATGTGTGTTATATTTATGAGTTTCTACAATTAATGAAATGAATTCGAGACGAGTAACTGAGAATTGAAAAAGAATTTGGGAAATTTTGTTTTATTTGGGTTAGTGATATTCGGTGAATGAATTTGTTAATCTTGTGAGAAATGCACAATTTCACTCTTGTTAAGCGTTTCTACATTATTTGTGAGGATTTGAGATGATTATCTCAAAACTGAAGGAAGTTAGTTAATGGATATTTCTGTTTTCTGATTTATGAATTATGGGAAGAATTGAAGAATTCCTGTGAATTATGTGAGGAATGTGTGTTATATTTATGAGTTTCTACAATTAATGAAATGAATTCGAGACGAGTAACTGAGAATTGAAAAAGAATTTGGGAAATTTTGTTTTATTGAGTTTGTGTTATTCGGTGAATGATTTTGTTAATCTTGTGAGAAATGCACAATTTCACTCTTGTTAAGCGTTTCTACATTATTTGTGAGGATTTGAGATGATTATCTCAAACTAATGAAGGAAGTTAGTTAATGGATATTTCTGTTTTCTGATTTATGAATTATGGGAAGAATTGAAGAATTCCTGTGAATTATGTGAGGAATGTGTGTTATATTTATGAGTTTCTACAATTAATGAAATGAATTCGAGACGAGTAACTGAGAATTGAAAAAGAATTTGGGAAATTTTGTTTTATTTGGGTTAGTGATATTCGGTGAATGAATTTGTTAATCTTGTGAGAAATGCACAATTTCACTCTTGTTAAGCGTTTCTACATTATTTGTGAGGATTTGAGATGATTATCTCAAAACTGAAGGAAGTTAGTTAATGGATATTTCTGTTTTCTGATTTATGAATTATGGGAAGAATTGAAGAATTCCTGTGAATTATGTGAGGAATGTGTGTTATATTTATGAGTTTCTACAATTAATGAAATGAATTCGAGACGAGTAACTGAGAATTGAAAAAGAATTTGGGAAATTTTGTTTTATTTGGGTTAGTGATATTCGGTGAATGAATTTGTTAATCTTGTGAGAAATGCACAATTTCACTCTTGTTAAGCGTTTCTACATTATTTGTGAGGATTTGAGATGATTATCTCAAAACTGAAGGAAGTTAGTTAATGGATATTTCTGTTTTCTGATTTATGAATTATGGGAAGAATTGAAGAATTCCTGTGAATTATGTGAGGAATGTGTGTTATATTTATGAGTTTCTACAATTAATGAAATGAATTCGAGACGAGTAACTGAGAATTGAAAAAGAATTTGGGAAATTTTGTTTTATTTGGGTTAGTGATATTCGGTGAATGAATTTGTTAATCTTGTGAGAAAGAAATGCACAATTTCACTCTTGTTAAGCGTTTCTACATTATTTGTGAGGATTTGAGATGATTATCTCAAAACTGAAGGAAGTTAGTTAATGGATATTTCTGTTTTCTGATTTATGAATTATGGGAAGAATTGAAGAATTCCTGTGAATTATGTGAGGAATGTGTGTTATATTTATGAGTTTCTACAATTAATGAAATGAATTCGAGACGAGTAACTGAGAATTGAAAAAGAATTTGGGAAATTTTGTTTTATTTGGGTTAGTGATATTCGGTGAATGAATTTGTTAATCTTGTGAGAAATGCACAATTTCACTCTTGTTAAGCGTTTCTACATTATTTGTGAGGATTTGAGATGATTATCTCAAAACTGAAGGAAGTTAGTTAATGGATATTTCTGTTTTCTGATTTATGAATTATGGGAAGAATTGAAGAATTCCTGTGAATTATGTGAGGAATGTGTGTTATATTTATGAGTTTCTACAATTAATGAAATGAATTCGAGACGAGTAACTGAGAATTGAAAAAGAATTTGGGAAATTTTGTTTTATTTGGGTTAGTGATATTCGGTGAATGAATTTGTTAATCTTGTGAGAAATGCACAATTTCACTCTTGTTAAGCGTTTCTACATTATTTGTGAGGATTTGAGATGATTATCTCAAAACTGAAGGAAGTTAGTTAATGGATATTTCTGTTTTCTGATTTATGAATTATGGGAAGAATTGAAGAATTCCTGTGAATTATGTGAGGAATGTGTGTTATATTTATGAGTTTCTACAATTAATGAAATGAATTCGAGACGAGTAACTGAGAATTGAAAAAGAATTTGGGAAATTTTGTTTTATTTGGGTTAGTGATATTCGGTGAATGAATTTGTTAATTTTGTGAGAAATGCACAATTTCACTCTTGTTAAGCGTTTCTACATTATTTGTGAGGATTTGAGATGATTATCTCAAAACTGAAGGAAGTTAGTTAATGGATATTTCTGTTTTCTGATTTATGAATTATGGGAAGAATTGAAGAATTCCTGTGAATTATGTGAGGAATGTGTGTTATATTTATGAGTTTCTACAATTAATGAAATGAATTCGAGACGAGTAACTGAGAATTGAAAAAGAATTTGGGAAATTTTGTTTTATTTGGGTTAGTGATATTCGGTGAATGAATGTTAATCTTGTGAGAAATGCACAATTTCACTCTTGTTAAGCGTTTCTACATTATTTGTGAGGATTTGAGATGATTATCTCAAAACTGAAGGAAGTTAGTTAATGGATATTTCTGTTTCTGATTTATGAATTATGGGAAGAATTGAAGAATTCCTGTGAATTATGTGAGGAATGTGTGTTATATTTATGAGTTTCTACAATTAATGAAATGAATTCGAGAATGAGTAACTGAGAATTGTTAAGCGTTTCTACATTATTTGTGAGGATTTGAGATGATTATCTCAAAACTGAAGGAAGTTAGTTAATGGATATTTCTGTTTTCTGATTTATGAATTATGGGAAGAATTGAAGAATTCCTGTGAATTATGTGAGGAATGTGTGTTATATTTATGAGTTTCTACAATTAATGAAATGAATTCGAGACGAGTAACTGAGAATTGAAAAAGAATTTGGGAAATTTTGTTTTATTTGGGTTAGTGATATTCGGTGAATGAATTTGTTAATCTTGTGAGAAATGCACAATTTCACTCTTGTTAAGCGTTTCTACATTATTTGTGAGGATTTGAGATGATTATCTCAAAACTGAAGGAAGTTAGTTAATGGATATTTCTGTTTTCTGATTTATGAATTATGGGAAGAATTGAAGAATTCCTGTGAATTATGTGAGGAATGTGTGTTATATTTATGAGTTTCTACAATTAATGAAATGAATTCGAGACGAGTAACTGAGAATTGAAAAAGAATTTGGGAAATTTTGTTTTATTTGGGTTAGTGATATTCGGTGAATGAATTTGTTAATCTTGTGAGAAATGCACAATTTCACTCTTGTTAAGCGTTTCTACATTATTTGTGAGGATTTGAGATGATTATCTCAAAACTGAAGGAAGTTAGTTAATGGATATTTCTGTTTTCTGATTTATGAATTATGGGAAGAATTGAAGAATTCCTGTGAATTATGTGAGGAATGTGTGTTATATTTATGAGTTTCTACAATTAATGAAATGAATTCGAGACGAGTAACTGAGAATTGAAAAAGAATTTGGGAAATTTTGTTTTATTTGGGTTAGTGATATTCGGTGAATGATTTGTTAATCTTGTGAGAAATGCACAATTTCACTCTTGTTAAGCGTTTCTACATTATTTGTGAGGATTTGAGATGATTATCTCAAAACTGAAGGAAGTTAGTTAATGGATATTTCTGTTTTCTGATTTATGAATTATGGGAAGAATTGAAGAATTCCTGTGAATTATGTGAGGAATGTGTGTTATATTTATGAGTTTCTACAATTAATGAAATGAATTCGAGACGAGTAACTGAGAATTGAAAAAGAATTTGGGAAATTTTGTTTTATTTGGGTTAGTGATATTCGGTGAATGAATTTGTTAATCTTGTGAGAAATGCACAATTTCACTCTTGTTAAGCGTTTCTACATTATTTGTGAGGATTTGAGATGATTATCTCAAAACTGAAGGAAGTTAGTTAATGGATATTTCTGTTTTCTGATTTATGAATTATGGGAAGAATTGAAGAATTCCTGTGAATTATGTGAGGAATGTGTGTTATATTTATGAGTTTCTACAATTAATGAAATGAATTCGAGACGAGTAACTGAGAATTGAAAAAGAATTTGGGAAATTTTGTTTTATTTGGGTTAGTGATATTCGGTGAATGAATTTGTTAATCTTGTGAGAAATGCACAATTTCACTCTTGTTAAGCGTTTCTACATTATTTGTGAGGATTTGAGATGATTATCTCAAAACTGAAGGAAGTTAGTTAATGGATATTTCTGTTTTCTGATTTATGAATTATGGGAAGAATTGAAGAATTCCTGTGAATTATGTGAGGAATGTGTGTTATATTTATGAGTTTCTACAATTAATGAAATGAATTCGAGACGAGTAACTGAGAATTGAAAAAGAATTTGGGAAATTTTGTTTTATTTGGGTTAGTGATATTCGGTGAATGAATTTGTTAATCTTGTGAGAAATGCACAATTTCACTCTTGTTAAGCGTTTCTACATTATTTGTGAGGATTTGAGATGATTATCTCAAAACTGAAGGAAGTTAGTTAATGGATATTTCTGTTTTCTGATTTATGAATTATGGGAAGAATTGAAGAATTCCTGTGAATTATGTGAGGAATGTGTGTTATATTTATGAGTTTCTACAATTAATGAAATGAATTCGAGACGAGTAACTGAGAATTGAAAAAGAATTTGGGAAATTTTGTTTTATTTGGGTTAGTGATATTCGGTGAATGAATTTGTTAATCTTGTGAGAAATGCACAATTTCACTCTTGTTAAGCGTTTCTACATTATTTGTGAGGATTTGAGATGATTATCTCAAAACTGAAGGAAGTTAGTTAATGGATATTTCTGTTTTCTGATTTATGAATTATGGGAAGAATTGAAGAATTCCTGTGAATTATGTGAGGAATGTGTGTTATATTTATGAGTTTCTACAATTAATGAAATGAATTCGAGACGAGTAACTGAGAATTGAAAAAGAATTTGGGAAATTTTGTTTTATTGGGTTAGTGATATTCGGTGAATGAATTTGTTAATCTTGTGAGAAATGCACAATTTCACTCTTGTTAAGCGTTTCTACATTATTTGTGAGGATTTGAGATGATTATCTCAAAACTGAAGGAAGTTAGTTAATGGATATTTCTGTTTTCTGATTTATGAATTATGGGAAGAATTGAAGAATTCCTGTGAATTATGTGAGGAATGTGTGTTATATTTATGAGTTTCTACAATTAATGAAATGAATTCGAGACGAGTAACTGAGAATTGAAAAAGAATTTGGGAAATTTTGTTTTATTTGGGTTAGTGATATTCGGTGAATGAATTTGTTAATCTTGTGAGAAATGCACAATTTCACTCTTGTTAAGCGTTTCTACATTATTTGTGAGGATTTGAGATGATTATCTCAAAACTGAAGGAAGTTAGTTAATGGATATTTCTGTTTTCTGATTTATGAATTATGGGAAGAATTGAAGAATTCCTGTGAATTATGTGAGGAATGTGTGTTATATTTATGAGTTTCTACAATTAATGAAATGAATTCGAGACGAGTAACTGAGAATTGAAAAAGAATTTGGGAAATTTTGTTTTATTTGGGTTAGTGATATTCGGTGAATGAATTTGTTAATCTTGTGAGAAATGCACAATTTCACTCTTGTTAAGCGTTTCTACATTATTTGTGAGGATTTGAGATGATTATCTCAAAACTGAAGGAAGTTAGTTAATGGATATTTCTGTTTTCTGATTTATGAATTATGGGAAGAATTGAAGAATTCCTGTGAATTATGTGAGGAATGTGTGTTATATTTATGAGTTTCTACAATTAATGAAATGAATTCGAGACGAGTAACTGAGAATTGAAAAAGAATTTGGGAAATTTTGTTTTATTGAGTTTGTGTTATTCGGTGAATGAATTTGTTAATCTTGTGAGAAATGCACAATTTCACTCTTGTTAAGCGTTTCTACATTATTTGTGAGGATTTGAGATGATTATCTCAAAACTGAAGGAAGTTAATGGATATTTCTGTTTTCTGATTTATGAATTATGGGAAGAATTGAAGAATTCCTGTGAATTATGTGAGGAATGTGTGTTATATTTATGAGTTTCTACAATTAATGAAATGAATTCGAGACGAGTAACTGAGAATTGAAAAAGAATTTGGGAAATTTTGTTTTATTTGGGTTTGTGTTATTCGGTGAATGATTTTGTTAATCTTGTGAGAAATGCACAATTTCACTCTTGTTAAGCGTTTCTACATTATTTGTGAGGATTTGAGATGATTATCTCAAAACTGAAGGAAGTTAGTTAATGGATATTTCTGTTTTCTGATTTATGAATTATGGGAAGAATTGAAGAATTCCTGTGAATTATGTGAGGAATGTGTGTTATATTTATGAGTTTCTACAATTAATGAAATGAATTCGAGACGAGTAACTGAGAATTGAAAAAGAATTTGGGAAATTTTGTTTTATTTGGGTTAGTGATATTCGGTGAATGAATTTGTTAATCTTGTGAGAAATGCACAATTTCACTCTTGTTAAGCGTTTCTACATTATTTGTGAGGATTTGAGATGATTATCTCAAAACTGAAGGAAGTTAGTTAATGGATATTTCTGTTTTCTGATTTATGAATTATGGGAAGAATTGAAGAATTCCTGTGAATTATGTGAGGAATGTGTGTTATATTTATGAGTTTCTACAATTAATGAAATGAATTCGAGACGAGTAACTGAGAATTGAAAAAGAATTTGGGAAATTTTGTTTTATTTGGGTTAGTGATATTCGGTGAATGAATTTGTTAATCTTGTGAGAAATGCACAATTTCACTCTTGTTAAGCGTTTCTACATTATTTGTGAGGATTTGAGATGATTATCTCAAAACTGAAGGAAGTTAGTTAATGGATATTTCTGTTTTCTGATTTATGAATTATGGGAAGAATTGAAGAATTCCTGTGAATTATGTGAGGAATGTGTGTTATATTTATGAGTTTCTACAATTAATGAAATGAATTCGAGACGAGTAACTGAGAATTGAAAAAGAATTTGGGAAATTTTGTTTTATTTGGGTTAGTGATATTCGGTGAATGAATTTGTTAATCTTGTGAGAAATGCACAATTTCACTCTTGTTAAGCGTTTCTACATTATTTGTGAGGATTTGAGATGATTATCTCAAAACTGAAGGAAGTTAGTTAATGGATATTTCTGTTTTCTGATTTATGAATTATGGGAAGAATTGAAGAATTCCTGTGAATTATGTGAGGAATGTGTGTTATATTTATGAGTTTCTACAATTAATGAAATGAATTCGAGACGAGTAACTGAGAATTGAAAAAGAATTTGGGAAATTTTGTTTTTTTTGGGTTAGTGATATTCGGTGAATGAATTTGTTAATCTTGTGAGAAATGCACAATTTCACTCTTGTTAAGCGTTTCTACATTATTTGTGAGGATTTGAGATGATTATCTCAAAACTGAAGGAAGTTAGTTAATGGATATTTCTGTTTTCTGATTTATGAATTATGGGAAGAATTGAAGAATTCCTGTGAATTATGTGAGGAATGTGTGTTATATTTATGAGTTTCTACAATTAATGAAATGAATTCGAGACGAGTAACTGAGAATTGAAAAAGAATTTGGGAAATTTTGTTTTATTTGGGTTAGTGATATTCGGTGAATGAATTTGTTAATCTTGTGAGAAATGCACAATTTCACTCTTGTTAAGCGTTTCTACATTATTTGTGAGGATTTGAGATGATTATCTCAAAACTGAAGGAAGTTAGTTAATGGATATTTCTGTTTTCTGATTTATGAATTATGGGAAGAATTGAAGAATTCCTGTGAATTATGTGAGGAATGTGTGTTATATTTATGAGTTTCTACAATTAATGAAATGAATTCGAGACGAGTAACTGAGAATTGAAAAAGAATTTGGGAAATTTTGTTTTATTTGGGTTAGTGATATTCGGTGAATGAATTTGTTAATCTTGTGAGAAATGCACAATTTCACTCTTGTTAAGCGTTTCTACATTATTTGTGAGGATTTGAGATGATTATCTCAAAACTGAAGGAAGTTAGTTAATGGATATTTCTGTTTTCTGATTTATGAATTATGGGAAGAATTGAAGAATTCCTGTGAATTATGTGAGGAATGTGTGTTATATTTATGAGTTTCTACAATTAATGAAATGAATTCGAGACGAGTAACTGAGAATTGAAAAAGAATTTGGGAAATTTTGTTTTATTTGGGTTAGTGATATTCGGTGAATGAATTTGTTAATCTTGTGAGAAATGCACAATTTCACTCTTGTTAAGCGTTTCTACATTATTTGTGAGGATTTGAGATGATTATCTCAAAACTGAAGGAAGTTAGTTAATGGATATTTCTGTTTTCTGATTTATGAATTATGGGAAGAATTGAAGAATTCCTGTGAATTATGTGAGGAATGTGTGTTATATTTATGAGTTTCTACAATTAATGAAATGAATTCGAGACGAGTAACTGAGAATTGAAAAAGAATTTGGGAAATTTTGTTTTATTGGGTTTGTGATATTCGGTGAATGATTTTGTTAATCTTGTGAGAAATGCACAATTTCACTCTTGTTAAGCGTTTCTACATTATTTGTGAGGATTTGAGATGATTATCTCAAAACTGAAGGAAGTTAGTTAATGGATATTTCTGTTTTCTGATTTATGAATTATGGGAAGAATTGAAGAATTCCTGTGAATTATGTGAGGAATGTGTGTTATATTTATGAGTTTCTACAATTAATGAAATGAATTCGAGACGAGTAACTGAGAATTGAAAAAGAATTTGGGAAATTTTGTTTTATTTGGGTTAGTGATATTCGGTGAATGATTTGTTAATCTTGTGAGAAATGCACAATTTCACTCTTGTTAAGCGTTTCTACATTATTTGTGAGGATTTGAGATGATTATCTCAAAACTGAAGGAAGTTAGTTAATGGATATTTCTGTTTTCTGATTTATGAATTATGGGAAGAATTGAAGAATTCCTGTGAATTATGTGAGGAATGTGTGTTATATTTATGAGTTTCTACAATTAATGAAATGAATTCGAGACGAGAGTAACTGAGAATTGAAAAAGAATTTGGGAAATTTTGTTTTATTTGGGTTTGTGATATTCGGTGAATGAATTTGTTAATCTTGTGAGAAATGCACAATTTCACTCTTGTTAAGCGTTTCTACATTATTTGTGAGGATTTGAGATGATTATCTCAAAACTGAAGGAAGTTAGTTAATGGATATTTCTGTTTTCTGATTTATGAATTATGGGAAGAATTGAAGAATTCCTGTGAATTATGTGAGGAATGTGTGTTATATTTATGAGTTTCTACAATTAATGAAATGAATTCGAGACGAGTAACTGAGAATTGAAAAAGAATTTGGGAAATTTTGTTTTATTTGGTTAGTGATATTCGGTGAATGAATTTGTTAATCTTGTGAGAAATGCACAATTTCACTCTTGTTAAGCGTTTCTACATTATTTGTGAGGATTTGAGATGATTATCTCAAAACTGAAGGAAGTTAGTTAATGGATATTTCTGTTTTCTGATTTATGAATTATGGGAAGAATTGAAGAATTCCTGTGAATTATGTGAGGAATGTGTGTTATATTTATGAGTTTCTACAATTAATGAAATGAATTCGAGACGAGTAACTGAGAATTGAAAAAGAATTTGGGAAATTTTGTTTTATTTGGGTTAGTGATATTCGGTGAATGAATTTGTTAATCTTGTGAGAAATGCACAATTTCACTCTTGTTAAGCGTTTCTACATTATTTGTGAGGATTTGAGATGATTATCTCAAAACTGAAGGAAGTTAGTTAATGGATATTTCTGTTTTCTGATTTATGAATTATGGGAAGAATTGAAGAATTCCTGTGAATTATGTGAGGAATGTGTGTTATATTTATGAGTTTCTACAATTAATGAAATGAATTCGAGACGAGTAACTGAGAATTGAAAAAGAATTTGGGAAATTTTGTTTTATTTGGGTTTGTGATATTCGGTGAATGAATTTGTTAATCTTGTGAGAAATGCACAATTTCACTCTTGTTAAGCGTTTCTACATTATTTGTGAGGATTTGAGATGATTATCTCAAAACTGAAGGAAGTTAGTTAATGGATATTTCTGTTTTCTGATTTATGAATTATGGGAAGAATTGAAGAATTCCTGTGAATTATGTGAGGAATGTGTGTTATATTTATGAGTTTCTACAATTAATGAAATGAATTCGAGACGAGTAACTGAGAATTGAAAAAGAATTTGGGAAATTTTGTTTTATTGAGTTTGTGTTATACGGTGAATGATTTTGTAATCTTGTGAGAAATGCACAATTTCACTCTTGTTAAGCGTTTCTACATTATTTGTGAGGATTTGAGATGATTATCTCAAAACTGAAGGAAGTTAGTTAATGGATATTTCTGTTTTCTGATTTATGAATTATGGGAAGAATTGAAGAATTCCTGTGAATTATGTGAGGAATGTGTGTTATATTTATGAGTTTCTACAATTAATGAAATGAATTCGAGACGAGTAACTGAGAATTGAAAAAGAATTTGGGAAATTTTGTTTTATTTGGGTTAGTGATATTCGGTGAATGAATTTGTTAATCTTGTGAGAAATGCACAATTTCACTCTTGTTAAGCGTTTCTACATTATTTGTGAGGATTTGAGATGATTATCTCAAAACTGAAGGAAGTTAGTTAATGGATATTTCTGTTTTCTGATTTATGAATTATGGGAAGAATTGAAGAATTCCTGTGAATTATGTGAGGAATGTGTGTTATATTTATGAGTTTCTACAATTAATGAAATGAATTCGAGACGAGTAACTGAGAATTGAAAAAGAATTTGGGAAATTTTGTTTTATTTGGGTTTGTGTTATTCGGTGAATGATTTGTTAATCTTGTGAGAAATGCACAATTTCACTCTTGTTAAGCGTTTCTACATTATTTGTGAGGATTTGAGATGATTATCTCAAAACTGAAGGAAGTTAGTTAATGGATATTTCTGTTTTCTGATTTATGAATTATGGGAAGAATTGAAGAATTCCTGTGAATTATGTGAGGAATGTGTGTTATATTTATGAGTTTCTACAATTAATGAAATGAATTCGAGACGAGTAACTGAGAATTGAAAAGAATTTGGGAAATTTTGTTTTATTGGGTTTGTGATATTCGGTGAATGAATTTGTTAATCTTGTGAGAAATGCACAATTTCACTCTTGTTAAGCGTTTCTACATTATTTGTGAGGATTTGAGATGATTATCTCAAAACTGAAGGAAGTTAGTTAATGGATATTTCTGTTTTCTGATTTATGAATTATGGGAAGAATTGAAGAATTCCTGTGAATTATGTGAGGAATGTGTGTTATATTTATGAGTTTCTACAATTAATGAAATGAATTCGAGACGAGTAACTGAGAATTGAAAAAGAATTTGGGAAATTTTGTTTTATTTGGGTTAGTGATATTCGGTGAATGAATTTGTTAATCTTGTGAGAAATGCACAATTTCACTCTTGTTAAGCGTTTCTACATTATTTGTGAGGATTTGAGATGATTATCTCAAAACTGAAGGAAGTTAGTTAATGGATATTTCTGTTTTCTGATTTATGAATTATGGGAAGAATTGAAGAATTCCTGTGAATTATGTGAGGAATGTGTGTTATATTTATGAGTTTCTACAATTAATGAAATGAATTCGAGACGAGTAACTGAGAATTGAAAAAGAATTTGGGAAATTTTGTTTTATTTGGGTTAGTGATATTCGGTGAATGAATTTGTTAATCTTGTGAGAAATGCACAATTTCACTCTTGTTAAGCGTTTCTACATTATTTGTGAGGATTTGAGATGATTATCTCAAAACTGAAGGAAGTTAGTTAATGGATATTTCTGTTTTCTGATTTATGAATTATGGGAAGAATTGAAGAATTCCTGTGAATTATGTGAGGAATGTGTGTTATATTTATGAGTTTCTACAATTAATGAAATGAATTCGAGACGAGTAACTGAGAATTGAAAAAGAATTTGGGAAATTTTGTTTTTTATTGGGTTTGTATTCGGTGAATGAATTTGTTAATCTTGTGAGAAATGCACAATTTCACTCTTGTTAAGCGTTTCTACATTATTTGTGAGGATTTGAGATGATTATCTCAAAACTGAAGGAAGTTAGTTAATGGATATTTCTGTTTTCTGATTTATGAATTATGGGAAGAATTGAAGAATTCCTGTGAATTATGTGAGGAATGTGTGTTATATTTATGAGTTTCTACAATTAATGAAATGAATTCGAGACGAGTAACTGAGAATTGAAAAAGAATTTGGGAAATTTTGTTTTATTTGGTTAGTGTTATATCGGTGAATGATTTTGTTAATCTTGTGAGAAATGCACAATTTCACTCTTGTTAAGCGTTTCTACATTATTTGTGAGGATTTGAGATGATTATCTCAAAACTGAAGGAAGTTAGTTAATGGATATTTCTGTTTTCTGATTTATGAATTATGGGAAGAATTGAAGAATTCCTGTGAATTATGTGAGGAATGTGTGTTATATTTATGAGTTTCTACAATTAATGAAATGAATTCGAGACGAGTAACTGAGAATTGAAAAAGAATTTGGGAAATTTTGTTTTATTTGGGTTAGTGATATTCGGTGAATGATTTGTTAATCTTGTGAGAAATGCACAATTTCACTCTTGTTAAGCGTTTCTACATTATTTGTGAGGATTTGAGATGATTATCTCAAAACTGAAGGAAGTTAGTTAATGGATATTTCTGTTTTCTGATTTATGAATTATGGGAAGAATTGAAGAATTCCTGTGAATTATGTGAGGAATGTGTGTTATATTTATGAGTTTCTACAATTAATGAAATGAATTCGAGACGAGTAACTGAGAATTGAAAAAGAATTTGGGAAATTTTGTTTTATTTGGGTTAGTGATATTCGGTGAATGAATTTGTTAATCTTGTGAGAAATGCACAATTTCACTCTTGTTAAGCGTTTCTACATTATTTGTGAGGATTTGAGATGATTATCTCAAAACTGAAGGAAGTTAGTTAATGGATATTTCTGTTTTCTGATTTATGAATTATGGGAAGAATTGAAGAATTCCTGTGAATTATGTGAGGAATGTGTGTTATATTTATGAGTTTCTACAATTAATGAAATGAATTCGAGACGAGTAACTGAGAATTGAAAAAGAATTTGGGAAATTTTGTTTTATTTGGGTTAGTGATATTCGGTGAATGAATTTGTTAATCTTGTGAGAAATGCACAATTTCACTCTTGTTAAGCGTTTCTACATTATTTGTGAGGATTTGAGATGATTATCTCAAAACTGAAGGAAGTTAGTTAATGGATATTTCTGTTTTCTGATTTATGAATTATGGGAAGAATTGAAGAATTCCTGTGAATTATGTGAGGAATGTGTGTTATATTTATGAGTTTCTACAATTAATGAAATGAATTCGAGACGAGTAACTGAGAATTGAAAAGAATTTGGGAAATTTTGTTTTATTTGGGTTAGTGATATTCGGTGAATGAATTTGTTAATCTTGTGAGAAATGCACAATTTCACTCTTGTTAAGCGTTTCTACATTATTTGTGAGGATTTGAGATGATTATCTCAAAACTGAAGGAAGTTAGTTAATGGATATTTCTGTTTTCTGATTTATGAATTATGGGAAGAATTGAAGAATTCCTGTGAATTATGTGAGGAATGTGTGTTATATTTATGAGTTTCTACAATTAATGAAATGAATTCGAGACGAGTAACTGAGAATTGAAAAAGAATTTGGGAAATTTTGTTTTATTGGGTTGTGTTATTCGGTGAATGATTTGTTAATCTTGTGAGAAATGCACAATTTCACTCTTGTTAAGCGTTTCTACATTATTTGTGAGGATTTGAGATGATTATCTCAAAACTGAAGGAAGTTAGTTAATGGATATTTCTGTTTTCTGATTTATGAATTATGGGAAGAATTGAAGAATTCCTGTGAATTATGTGAGGAATGTGTGTTATATTTATGAGTTTCTACAATTAATGAAATGAATTCGAGACGAGTAACTGAGAATTGAAAAAGAATTTGGGAAATTTTGTTTTATGGGTTAGTGTTATTCGGTGAATGAATTTGTTAATCTTGTGAGAAATGCACAATTTCACTCTTGTTAAGCGTTTCTACATTATTTGTGAGGATTTGAGATGATTATCTCAAAACTGAAGGAAGTTAGTTAATGGATATTTCTGTTTTCTGATTTATGAATTATGGGAAGAATTGAAGAATTCCTGTGAATTATGTGAGGAATGTGTGTTATATTTATGAGTTTCTACAATTAATGAAATGAATTCGAGACGAGTAACTGAGAATTGAAAAAGAATTTGGGAAATTTTGTTTTATTTGGGTTAGTGATATTCGGTGAATGAATTTGTTATCTTGTGAGAAATGCACAATTTCACTCTTGTTAAGCGTTTCTACATTATTTGTGAGGATTTGAGATGATTATCTCAAAACTGAAGGAAGTTAGTTAATGGATATTTCTGTTTTCTGATTTATGAATTATGGGAAGAATTGAAGAATTCCTGTGAATTATGTGAGGAATGTGTGTTATATTTATGAGTTTCTACAATTAATGAAATGAATTCGAGACGAGTAACTGAGAATTGAAAAAGAATTTGGAAATTTTGTTTTATTTGGGTTAGTGATTTCGGTGAATGAATTTGTTAATCTTGTGAGAAATGCACAATTTCACTCTTGTTAAGCGTTTCTACATTATTTGTGAGGATTTGAGATGATTATCTCAAAACTGAAGGAAGTTAGTTAATGGATATTTCTGTTTTCTGATTTATGAATTATGGGAAGAATTGAAGAATTCCTGTGAATTATGTGAGGAATGTGTGTTATATTTATGAGTTTCTACAATTAATGAAATGAATTCGAGACGAGTAACTGAGAATTGAAAAAGAATTTGGGAAATTTTGTTTTATTTGGGTTAGTGATATTCGGTGAATGATTTGTTAATCTTGTGAGAAATGCACAATTTCACTCTTGTTAAGCGTTTCTACATTATTTGTGAGGATTTGAGATGATTATCTCAAAACTGAAGGAAGTTAGTTAATGGATATTTCTGTTTTCTGATTTATGAATTATTGGGAAGAATTGAAGAATTCCTGTGAATTATGTGAGGAATGTGTGTTATATTTATGAGTTTCTACAATTAATGAAATGAATTCGAGACGAGTAACTGAGAATTGAAAAAGAATTTGGGAAATTTTGTTTTATTTGGGTTAGTGATATTCGGTGAATGAATTTGTTAATCTTGTGAGAAATGCACAATTTCACTCTTGTTAAGCGTTTCTACATTATTTGTGAGGATTTGAGATGATTAAACTGAAGGAAGTTAGTTAATGGATATTTCTGTTTTCTGATTTATGAATTATGGGAAGAATTGAAGAATTCCTGTGAATTATGTGAGGAATGTGTGTTATATTTATGAGTTTCTACAATTAATGAAATGAATTCGAGACGAGTAACTGAGAATTGAAAAAGAATTTGGGAAATTTTGTTTTATTTGGGTTAGTGATATTCGGTGAATGAATTTGTTATCTTGTGAGAAATGCACAATTTCACTCTTGTTAAGCGTTTCTACATTATTTGTGAGGATTTGAGATGATTATCTCAAAACTGAAGGAAGTTAGTTAATGGATATTTCTGTTTTCTGATTTATGAATTATGGGAAGAATTGAAGAATTCCTGTGAATTATGTGAGGAATGTGTGTTATATTTATGAGTTTCTACAATTAATGAAATGAATTCGAGACGAGTAACTGAGAATTGAAAAGAATTTGGGAAATTTTGTTTTATTTGGGTTAGTGATATTCGGTGAATGAATTTGTTAATCTTGTGAGAAATGCACAATTTCACTCTTGTTAAGCGTTTCTACATTATTTGTGAGGATTTGAGATGATTATCTCAAAACTGAAGGAAGTTAGTTAATGGATATTTCTGTTTTCTGATTTATGAATTATGGGAAGAATTGAAGAATTCCTGTGAATTATGTGAGGAATGTGTGTTATATTTATGAGTTTCTACAATTAATGAAATGAATTCGAGACGAGTAACTGAGAATTGAAAAAGAATTTGGGAAATTTTGTTTTATTTGGGTTAGTGATATTCGGTGAATGAATTTGTTAATCTTGTGAGAAATGCACAATTTCACTCTTGTTAAGCGTTTCTACATTATTTGTGAGGATTTGAGATGATTATCTCAAAACTGAAGGAAGTTAGTTAATGGATATTTCTGTTTTCTGATTTATGAATTATGGGAAGAATTGAAGAATTCCTGTGAATTATGTGAGGAATGTGTGTTATATTTATGAGTTTCTACAATTAATGAAATGAATTCGAGACGAGTAACTGAGAATTGAAAAAGAATTTGGGAAATTTTGTTTTATTTGGGTTAGTGATATTCGGTGAATGAATTTGTTAATCTTGTGAGAAATGCACAATTTCACTCTTGTTAAGCGTTTCTACATTATTTGTGAGGATTTGAGATGATTATCTCAAAACTGAAGGAAGTTAGTTAATGGATATTTCTGTTTTCTGATTTATGAATTATGGGAAGAATTGAAGAATTCCTGTGAATTATGTGAGGAATGTGTGTTATATTTATGAGTTTCTACAATTAATGAAATGAATTCGAGACGAGTAACTGAGAATTGAAAAAGAATTTGGGAAATTTTGTTTTATTTGGGTTAGTGATATTCGGTGAATGAATTTGTTAATCTTGTGAGAAATGCACAATTTCACTCTTGTTAAGCGTTTCTACATTATTTGTGAGGATTTGAGATGATTATCTCAAAACTGAAGGAAGTTAGTTAATGGATATTTCTGTTTTCTGATTTATGAATTATGGGAAGAATTGAAGAATTCCTGTGAATTATGTGAGGAATGTGTGTTATATTTATGAGTTTCTACAATTAATGAAATGAATTCGAGACGAGTAACTGAGAATTGAAAAAGAATTTGGGAAATTTTGTTTTATTTGGGTTAGTGATATTCGGTGAATGAATTTGTTAATCTTGTGAGAAATGCACAATTTCACTCTTGTTAAGCGTTTCTACATTATTTGTGAGGATTTGAGATGATTATCTCAAAACTGAAGGAAGTTAGTTAATGGATATTTCTGTTTTCTGATTATGAATTATGGGAAGAATTGAAGAATTCCTGTGAATTATGTGAGGAATGTGTGTTATATTTATGAGTTTCTACAATTAATGAAATGAATTCGAGACGAGTAACTGAGAATTGAAAAAGAATTTGGGAAATTTTGTTTTATTGGGTTTGTGTTATTCGGTGAATGAATTTGTTAATCTTGTGAGAAATGCACAATTTCACTCTTGTTAAGCGTTTCTACATTATTTGTGAGGATTTGAGATGATTATCTCAAAACTGAAGGAAGTTAGTTAATGGATATTTCTGTTTTATGATTTATGAATTATGGGAAGAATTGAAGAATTCCTGTGAATTATGTGAGGAATGTGTGTTTTATTTATGAGTTTCTTCAATTAATGTAATGAATTATTTGTGAGGATTTGAGATGATTTATCTCAAAACTGAAGGAAGTTAGTTAATGGATATTTCTGTTTTCTGATTATGAATTATGGGAAGAATTGAAGAATTCCTGTGAATTATGTGAGGAATGTGTGTTATATTTATGAGTTTCTACAATTAATGAAATGAATTCGAGACGAGTAACTGAGAATTGAAAAAGAATTTGGGAAATTTTGTTTTATTTGGGTTAGTGATATTCGGTGAATGAATTTGTTAATCTTGTGAGAAATGCACAATTTCACTCTTGTTAAGCGTTTCTACATTATTTGTGAGGATTTGAGATGATTATCTCAAAACTGAAGGAAGTTAGTTAATGGATATTTCTGTTTTCTGATTTATGAATTATGGGAAGAATTGAAGAATTCCTGTGAATTATGTGAGGAATGTGTGTTATATTTATGAGTTTCTACAATTAATGAAATGAATTCGAGACGAGTAACTGAGAATTGAAAAAGAATTTGGGAAATTTTGTTTTATTTGGGTTAGTGATATTCGGTGAATGAATTTTTAATCTTGTGAGAAATGCACAATTTCACTCTTGTTAAGCGTTTCTACATTATTTGTGAGGATTTGAGATGATTATCTCAAAAACTGAAGGAAGTTAGTTAATGGATATTTCTGTTTTCTGATTTATGAATTATGGGAAGAATTGAAGAATTCCTGTGAATTATGTGAGGAATGTGTGTTATATTTATGAGTTTCTACAATTAATGAAATGAATTCGAGACGAGTAACTGAGAATTGAAAAAGAATTTGGGAAATTTTGTTTTATTTGGGTTAGTGATATTCGGTGAATGAATTTGTTAATCTTGTGAGAAATGCACAATTTCACTCTTGTTAAGCGTTTCTACATTATTTGTGAGGATTTGAGATGATTATCTCAAAACTGAAGGAAGTTAGTTAATGGATATTTCTGTTTTCTGATTTATGAATTATGGGAAGAATTGAAGAATTCCTGTGAATTATGTGAGGAATGTGTGTTATATTTATGAGTTTCTACAATTAATGAAATGAATTCGAGACGAGTAACTGAGAATTGAAAAAGAATTTGGGAAATTTTGTTTTATTTGGGTTAGTGATATTCGGTGAATGAATTTGTTAATCTTGTGAGAAATGCACAATTTCACTCTTGTTAAGCGTTTCTACATTATTTGTGAGGATTTGAGATGATTATCTCAAAACTGAAGGAAGTTAGTTAATGGATATTTCTGTTTTCTGATTTATGAATTATGGGAAGAATTGAGAATTCCTGTGAATTATGTGAGGAATGTGTGTTATATTTATGAGTTTCTACAATTAATGAAATGAATTCGAGACGAGTAACTGAGAATTGAAAAAGAATTTGGGAAATTTTGTTTTATTTGGGTTAGTGATATTCGGTGAATGAATTTGTTAATCTTGTGAGAAATGCACAATTTCACTCTTGTTAAGCGTTTCTACATTATTTGTGAGGATTTGAGATGATTATCTCAAAACTGAAGGAAGTTAGTTAATGGATATTTCTGTTTTCTGATTTATGAATTATGGGAAGAATTGAAGAATTCCTGTGAATTATGTGAGGAATGTGTGTTATATTTATGAGTTTCTACAATTAATGAAATGAATTCGAGACGAGTAACTGAGAATTGAAAAAGAATTTGGGAAATTTTGTTTTATTTGGGTTAGTGATATTCGGTGAATGAATTTGTTAATCTTGTGAGAAATGCACAATTTCACTCTTGTTAAGCGTTTCTACATTATTTGTGAGGATTTGAGATGATTATCTCAAAACTGAAGGAAGTTAGTTAATGGATATTTCTGTTTTCTGATTTATGAATTATGGGAAGAATTGAAGAATTCCTGTGAATTATGTGAGGAATGTGTGTTATATTTATGAGTTTCTACAATTAATGAAATGAATTCGAGACGAGTAACTGAGAATTGAAAAAGAATTTGGGAAATTTTGTTTTATTTGGGTTAGTGATATTCGGTGAATGAATTTGTTAATCTTGTGAGAAATGCACAATTTCACTCTTGTTAAGCGTTTCTACATTATTTGTGAGGATTTGAGATGATTATCTCAAAACTGAAGGAAGTTAGTTAATGGATATTTCTGTTTTCTGATTTATGAATTATGGGAAGAATTGAAGAATTCCTGTGAATTATGTGAGGAATGTGTGTTATATTTATGAGTTTCTACAATAATGAAATGAATTCGAGACGAGTAACTGAGAATTGAAAAAGAATTTGGGAAATTTTGTTTTATTTGGGTTAGTGATATTCGGTGAATGAATTTGTTAATCTTGTGAGAAATGCACAATTTCACTCTTGTTAAGCGTTTCTACATTATTTGTGAGGATTTGAGATGATTATCTCAAAACTGAAGGAAGTTAGTTAATGGATATTTCTGTTTTCTGATTTATGAATTATGGGAAGAATTGAAGAATTCCTGTGAATTATGTGAGGAATGTGTGTTATATTTATGAGTTTCTACAATTAATGAAATGAATTCGAGACGAGTAACTGAGAATTGAAAAAGAATTTGGGAAATTTTGTTTTATTGGTTTTGTGATATTCGGTGAATGATTTGTTAATCTTGTGAGAAATGCACAATTTCACTCTTGTTAAGCGTTTCTACATTATTTGTGAGGATTTGAGATGATTATCTCAAAACTGAAGGAAGTTAGTTAATGGATATTTCTGTTTTCTGATTTATGAATTATGGGAAGAATTGAAGAATTCCTGTGAATTATGTGAGGAATGTGTGTTATATTTATGAGTTTCTACAATTAATGAAATGAATTCGAGACGAGTAACTGAGAATTGAAAAAGAATTTGGGAAATTTTGTTTTATTGGGTTTGTGATATTCGGTGAATGAATTTGTTAATCTTGTGAGAAATGCACAATTTCACTCTTGTTAAGCGTTTCTACATTATTTGTGAGGATTTGAGATGATTATCTCAAAACTGAAGGAAGTTAGTTAATGGATATTTCTGTTTTCTGATTTATGAATTATGGGAAGAATTGAAGAATTCCTGTGAATTATGTGAGGAATGTGTGTTATATTTATGAGTTTCTACAATTAATGAAATGAATTCGAGACGAGTAACTGAGAATTGAAAAAGAATTTGGGAAATTTTGTTTTATTGGGTTTGTGATATTCGGTGAATGAATTTGTTAATCTTGTGAGAAATGCACAATTTCACTCTTGTTAAGCGTTTCTACATTATTTGTGAGGATTTGAGATGATTATCTCAAAACTGAAGGAAGTTAGTTAATGGATATTTCTGTTTTCTGATTTATGAATTATGGGAAGAATTGAAGAATTCCTGTGAATTATGTGAGGAATGTGTGTTATATTTATGAGTTTCTACAATTAATGAAATGAATTCGAGACGAGTAACTGAGAATTGAAAAAGAATTTGGGAAATTTTGTTTTATTTGGGTTAGTGATATTCGGTGAATGAATTTGTTAATCTTGTGAGAAATGCACAATTTCACTCTTGTTAAGCGTTTCTACATTATTTGTGAGGATTTGAGATGATTATCTCAAAACTGAAGGAAGTTAGTTAATGGATATTTCTGTTTTCTGATTTATGAATTATGGGAAGAATTGAAGAATTCCTGTGAATTATGTGAGGAATGTGTGTTATATTTATGAGTTTCTACAATTAATGAAATGAATTCGAGACGAGTAACTGAGAATTGAAAAAGAATTTGGGAAATTTTGTTTTATTTGGGTTAGTGATATTCGGTGAATGATTTTGTTAATCTTGTGAGAAATGCACAATTTCACTCTTGTTAAGCGTTTCTACATTATTTGTGAGGATTTGAGATGATTATCTCAAAACTGAAGGAAGTTAGTTAATGGATATTTCTGTTTTCTGATTTATGAATTATGGGAAGAATTGAAGAATTCCTGTGAATTATGTGAGGAATGTGTGTTATATTTATGAGTTTCTACAATTAATGAAATGAATTCGAGACGAGTAACTGAGAATTGAAAAAGAATTTGGGAAATTTTGTTTTATTGAGTTGTGATATTCGGTGAATGATTTTGTTAATCTTGTGAGAAATGCACAATTTCACTCTTGTTAAGCGTTTCTACATTATTTGTGAGGATTTGAGATGATTATCTCAAAACTGAAGGAAGTTAGTTAATGGATATTTCTGTTTTCTGATTTATGAATTATGGGAAGAATTGAAGAATTCCTGTGAATTATGTGAGGAATGTGTGTTATATTTATGAGTTTCTACAATTAATGAAATGAATTCGAGACGAGTAACTGAGAATTGAAAAAGAATTTGGGAAATTTTGTTTTATTTGGGTTAGTGATATTCGGTGAATGAATTTGTTAATCTTGTGAGAAATGCACAATTTCACTCTTGTTAAGCGTTTCTACATTATTTGTGAGGATTTGAGATGATTATCTCAAAACTGAAGGAAGTTAGTTAATGGATATTTCTGTTTTCTGATTTATGAATTATGGGAAGAATTGAAGAATTCCTGTGAATTATGTGAGGAATGTGTGTTATATTTATGAGTTTCTACAATTAATGAAATGAATTCGAGACGAGTAACTGAGAATTGAAAAAGAATTTGGGAAATTTTGTTTTATTTGGGTTTGTGATATTCGGTGAATGAATTTGTTAATCTTGTGAGAAATGCACAATTTCACTCTTGTTAAGCGTTTCTACATTATTTGTGAGGATTTGAGATGATTATCTCAAAACTGAAGGAAGTTAGTTAATGGATATTTCTGTTTTCTGATTTATGAATTATGGGAAGAATTGAAGAATTCCTGTGAATTATGTGAGGAATGTGTGTTATATTTATGAGTTTCTACAATTAATGAAATGAATTCGAGACGAGTAACTGAGAATTGAAAAAGAATTTGGGAAATTTTGTTTTATTTGGTTAGTGATATTCGGTGAATGAATTTGTTAATCTTGTGAGAAATGCACAATTTCACTCTTGTTAAGCGTTTCTACATTATTTGTGAGGATTTGAGATGATTATCTCAAAACTGAAGGAAGTTAGTTAATGGATATTTCTGTTTTCTGATTTATGAATTATGGGAAGAATTGAAGAATTCCTGTGAATTATGTGAGGAATGTGTGTTATATTTATGAGTTTCTACAATTATTGAATGAATTATTTGTGAGGATTTGAGATGATTATCTCAAAAACTGAAGGGAAGTTAGTTAATGGATATTTCTGTTTTCTGATTTATGAATTATGGGAAGAATTGAAGAATTCCTGTGAATTATGTGAGGAATGTGTGTTATATTTATGAGTTTCTACAATTAATGAAATGAATTCGAGACGAGTAACTGAGAATTGAAAAAGAATTTGGGAAATTTTGTTTATTTGGGTTGTGATATTCGGTGAATGAATTTGTTAATCTTGTGAGAAATGCACAATTTCACTCTTGTTAAGCGTTTCTACATTATTTGTGAGGATTTGAGATGATTATCTCAAAACTGAAGGAAGTTAGTTAATGGATATTTCTGTTTTCTGATTTATGAATTATGGGAAGAATTGAAGAATTCCTGTGAATTATGTGAGGAATG
Source organism: Leptinotarsa decemlineata (assembly GCF_025532065.1). Taxonomy (NCBI): domain Eukaryota; kingdom Metazoa; phylum Arthropoda; class Insecta; order Coleoptera; family Chrysomelidae; genus Leptinotarsa; species Leptinotarsa decemlineata. The sequence continues at coordinate 92,345 of NW_027412652.1, forward strand.
TGTGTTATATTTATGAGTTTCTACAATTAATGAAATGAATTCGAGACGAGTAACTGAGAATTGAAAAAGAATTTGGGAAATTTTGTTATTTGGGTTTGTGTTATTCGGTGAATGATTTTGTTAATCTTGTGAGAAATGCACAATTCACTCTTGTTAAGCGTTTCTACATTATTTGTGAGGATTTGAGATGATTATCTCAAAACTGAAGGAAGTTAGTTAATGGATATTTCTGTTTTCTGATTATGAATTATGGGAAGAATTGAAGATTCCTGTGAATTATGTGAGGAATGTGTGTTATATTTATGAGTTTCTACAATTAATGAAATGAATTCGAGACGAGTAACTGAGAATTGAAAAAGAATTTGGGAAATTTTGTTTTATTTGGGTTAGTGATATACGGTGAATGAATTTGTTAATCTTGTGAGAAATGCACAATTTCACTCTTGTTAAGCGTTTCTACATTATTTGTGAGGATTTGAGATGATTATCTCAAAACTGAAGGAAGTTAGTTAATGGATATTTCTGTTTTCTGATTTATGAATTATGGGAAGAATTGAAGAATTCCTGTGAATTATGTGAGGAATGTGTGTTATATTTATGAGTTTCTACAATTAATGAAATGAATTCGAGACGAGTAACTGAGAATTGAAAAAGAATTTGGGAAATTTTGTTTTATTTGGGTTAGTGATATTCGGTGAATGAATTTGTTAATCTTGTGAGAAATGCACAATTTCACTCTTGTTAAGCGTTTCTACATTATTTGTGAGGATTTGAGATGATTATCTCAAAACTGAAGGAAGTTAGTTAATGGATATTTCTGTTTTCTGATTTATGAATTATGGGAAGAATTGAAGAATTCCTGTGAATTATGTGAGGAATGTGTGTTATATTTATGAGTTTCTACAATTAATGAAATGAATTCGAGACGAGTAACTGAGAATTGAAAAAGAATTTGGGAAATTTTGTTTTATTTGGGTTAGTGATATTCGGTGAATGAATTTGTTATCTTGTGAGAAATGCACAATTTCACTCTTGTTAAGCGTTTCTACATTATTTGTGAGGATTTGAGATGATTATCTCAAAACTGAAGGAAGTTAGTTAATGGATATTTCTGTTTTCTGATTTATGAATTATGGGAAGAATTGAAGAATTCTGTGAATTATGTGAGGAATGTGTGTTATATTTATGAGTTTCTACAATTAATGAAATGAATTCGAGACGAGTAACTGAGAATTGAAAAAGAATTTGGGAAATTTTGTTTTATTTGGGTTAGTGATATTCGGTGAATGAATTGTTAATCTTGTGAGAAATGCACAATTTCACTCTTGTTAAGCGTTTCTACATTATTTGTGAGGATTTGAGATGATTATTCTCAAA
>NW_027412653.1:0-70117 GCF_025532065.1 Leptinotarsa decemlineata
TTTGTGAGATTTGAGATGATTATCTCAAAACTGAAGGAAGTTATTTATGGATATTTCTGTTTTCTGATTTATGAATTATGGGAAATTTGAAGAATTCCTGTGAATTATGTGAGGAATGTGTGTTATATTTATGAGTTTCTACAATTAATGAAATGAATTCGAGACGAGTAACTGAGAATTGAAAAAGAATTTGGAAATTTTGTTTTATTTGGTTTGTGATATTCGGTGAATGAATTTGTTAATCTTGTGAGAAATGCACAATTTCACTCTTGTTAAGCGTTTCTACATTATTTGTGAGGATTTGAGATGATTATCTCAAAACTGAAGGAAGTTAGTTAATGGATATTTCTGTTTTCTGATTTATGAATTATGGGAAGAATTGAAGAATTCCTGTGAATTATGTGAGGAATGTGTGTTATATTTATGAGTTTCTACAATTGTTGAATGAATTCGAGACGAGTAACTGAGAATTGAAAAGAATTTGGGAAATTTTGTTTTATTGAGTTTGTGTTATACGGTGAATGATTTTGCTAATCTTGTGAGAAATGCACAATTTCACTCTTGTTAAGCGTTTCTACATTATTTGTGAGGATTTGAGATGATTATCTCAAAACTGAAGGAAGTTAGTTAATGGATATTTCTGTTTTCTGATTTATGAATTATGGGAAGAATTGAAGAATTCCTGTGAATTATGTGAGGAATGTGTGTTATATTTATGAGTTCTACAATTAATGAAATGAATTCGAGACGAGTAACTGAGAATTGAAAAAGAATTTGGGAAATTTTGTTTTATTTGGGTTAGTGATATTCGGTGAATGAATTTGTTAATCTTGTGAGAAATGCACAATTTCACTCTTGTTAGCGTTTCTACATTATTTGTGAGGATTTGAGATGATTATCTCAAAACTGAAGGAAGTTAGTTAATGGATATTTCTGTTTTCTGATTTATGAATTATGGGAAGAATTGAAGAATTCCTGTGAATTGTGAGAATGTGTGTATTTATGAGTTTCTACAATTAATGAAGTGAATTCGAGACGAGTAACTGAGAATTGAAAAAGAATTTGGGAAATTTTTGTTTTATTTTGGTTGTGATATTCGGTGAATGAATTTGTTAATCTTGTGAGAAATGCACAATTTCACTCTTGTTAAGCGTTTCTACATTATTTGTGAGGATTTGAGATGATTATCTCAAAACTGAAGGAAGTTAGTTAATGGATATTTCTGTTTTCTGATTTATGAATTATGGGAAGAATTGAAGAATTCCTGTGAATTATGTGAGAATGTGTGTTATATTTATGAGTTTCTACAATTAATGAAATGAATTCGAGACGAGTAACTGAGAATTGAAAAAGAATTTGGGAAATTTTTGTTATTTGGGTTAGTGATATTCGGTGAATGAATTTGTTAATCTTGTGAGAAATGCACAATTTCACTCTTGTTAAGCGTTTCTACATTATTTGTGAGGATTTGAGATGATTATCTCAAAACTGAAGGAAGTTAGTTAATGGATATTTCTGTTTTCTGATTTATGAATTATGGGAAGAATTGAAGAATTCCTGTGAATTATGTGAGGAATGTGTGTTATATTTATGAGTTTCTACAATTAATGAAGTGAATTCGAGACGAGTAACTGAGAATTGAAAAAGAATTTGGGAAATTTTGTTTTATTTGGGTTAGTGATATTCGGTGAATGAATTTGTTAATCTTGTGAGAAATGCACAATTTCACTCTTGTTAAGCGTTTCTACATTATTTGTGAGGATTTGAGATGATTATCTCAAAACTGAAGGAAGTTAGTTAATGGATATTTCTGTTTTCTGATTTATGAATTATGGGAAGAATTGAAGAATTCCTGTGAATTATGAGAGAATGTGTGTTATATTTATGAGTTTCTACAATTAATGAAATGAATTCGAGACGAGTAACTGAGAATTGAAAAAGAATTTGGGAAATTTTGTTTTATTTGGTTTGTGTTATACGTGAATGAATTTTGCTAATCTTGTGAGAAATGCACAATTTCACTCTTGTTAAGCGTTTCTACATTATTTGTGAGGATTTGAGATGATTATCTCAAAACTGAAGGAAGTTAGTTAATGGATATTTCTGTTTTCTGATTTATGAATTATGGGAAGAATTGAAGAATTCCTGTGAATTATGTGAGGAATGTGTGTTATATTTATGAGTTTCTACAATTAATGAAATGAATTCGAGACGAGTAACTGAGAATTGAAAAAGAATTTGGGAAATTTTGTTTTATTTGGGTTAGTGTTATTCGGTGAATGAATTTGTTAATCTTGTGAGAAATGCACAATTTCACTCTTGTTAAGCGTTTCTACATTATTTGTGAGGATTTGAGATGATTATCTCAAAACTGAAGGAAGTTAGTTAATGGATATTTCTGTTTTCTGATTTATGAATTATGGAAGAATTGAAGAATTCCTGTGAATTATGTGAGGAATGTGTGTTATATTTATGAGTTCTACAATTAATGAAATGAATTCGAGACGAGTAACTGAGAATTGAAAAAGAATTTGGGAAATTTGTTTTATTTAGTTTGTGTTATACGGTGAATGAATTTGTTAATCTTGTGAGAAATGCACAATTTCACTCTTGTTAAGCGTTTCTACATTATTTGTGAGGATTTGAGATGATTATCTCAAAACTGAAGGAAGTTAGTTAATGGATATTTCTGTTTTCTGATTTATGAATTATGGGAAGAATTGAAGAATTCCTGTGAATTATGTGAGGAATGTGTGTTATATTTATGAGTTTCTACAATTAATGAAATGAATTCGAGACGAGTAACTGAGAATTGAAAAAGAATTTGGGAAATTTTGTTTTATTTGGGTTAGTGATATTCGGTGAATGATTTGTTAATCTTGTGAGAAATGCACAATTTCACTCTTGTTAGCGTTTCTACATTATTTGTGAGGATTTGAGATGATTATCTCAAAACTGAAGGAAGTTAGTTAATGGATATTTCTGTTTTCTGATTTATGAATTATGGGAAGATTGAAGAATTCCTGTGAATTATGTGAGGAATGTGTGTTATATTTATGAGTTTCTACAATTAATGAATGAATTCGAGACGAGTAACTGAGAATTGAAAAAGAATTTGGGAAATTTTGTTTTATTTGGTTAGTGTTATTCGGTGAATGAATTTGTTAATCTTGTGAGAAATGCACAATTTCACTCTTGTTAAGCGTTTCTACATTATTTGTGAGGATTTGAGATGATTATCTCTGAAGAGTTAGAAATGATATTCCTGTGAATTATGAAGAGGAATGTGTGTTTATATTTATGAGTTTCTACAATTAATGAAATGAATTCGAGACGAGTAACTGAGAATTGAAAAAGAATTTGGGAAATTTTGTTTTATTTGGTTTGTGTTATTCGGTGAATGAATTTGTTAATCTTGTGAGAAATGCACAATTTCACTCTTGTTAAGCGTTTCTACATTATTTGTGAGGATTTGAGATGATTATCTCAAAACTGAAGGAAGTTAGTTGGATATTTCTGTTTTCTGATTTATGAATTATGGGAAGAATTGAAGAATTCCTGTGAATTATGTGAGGAATGTGTGTTATATTTATGAGTTTCTACAATTAATGAAATGAATTCGAGACGAGTAACTGAGAATTGAAAAGAATTTGGGAAATTTTGTTTTATTTGGGTTAGTGATATCGGTGAATGATTTGTTAATCTTGTGAGAAATGCACAATTTCACTCTTGTTAAGCGTTTCTACATTATTTGTGAGGATTTGAGATGATTATCTCAAAACTGAAGGAAGTTAGTTAATGGATATTTCTGTTTTCTGATTTATGAATTATGGGAAGAATTGAAGAATTCCTGTGAATTATGTGAGGAATGTGTGTTATATTTATGAGTTTCTACAATTAATGAAATGAATTCGAGACGAGTAACTGAGAATTGAAAAAGAATTTGGGAAATTTTGTTTTATTTGGGTTAGTGATATTCGGTGAATGAATTTGTTAATCTTGTGAGAAATGCACAATTTCACTCTTGTTAAGCGTTTCTACATTATTTGTGAGGATTTGAGATGATTATCTCAAAACTGAAGGAAGTTAGTTAATGGATATTTCTGTTTTCTGATTTATGAATTATGGGAAGAATTGAAGAATTCCTGTGAATTATGTGAGGAATGTGTGTTATATTTATGAGTTTCTACAATTAATGAAATGAATTCGAGACGAGTAACTGAGAATTGAAAAAGAATTTGGGAAATTTTGTTTTATTTGGTTAGTGATATTCGGTGAATGAATTTGTTAATCTTGTGAGAAATGCACATTTCACTCTTGTTAAGCGTTTCTACATTATTTGTGAGGATTTGAGATGATTATCTCAAACTGAAGGAAGTTAGTTAATGGATATTTCTGTTTTCTGATTTATGAATTATGGGAAGAATTGAAGAATTCCTGTGAATTATGTGAGGAATGTGTGTTATATTTATGAGTTTCTACAATTAATGAAATGAATTCGAGACGAGTAACTGAGAATTGAAAAAGAATTTGGGAAATTTTGTTTTATTTGGTTTGTGTTATACGGTGAATGAATTTGTTAATCTTGTGAGAAATGCACAATTTCACTCTTGTTAAGCGTTTCTACATTATTTGTGAGGATTTGAGATGATTATCTCAAAACTGAAGGAAGTTAGTTAATGGATATTTCTGTTTTCTGATTTATGAATTATGGGAAGAATTGAAGAATTCCTGTGAATTATGTGAGGAATGTGTGTTATATTTATGAGTTTCTACAATTAATGAAATGAATTCGAGACGAGTAACTGAGAATTGAAAAAGAATTTGGGAAATTTTGTTTTATTTGGTTTGTGTTATTCGGTGAATGAATTTGTTAATCTTGTGAGAAATGCACAATTTCACTCTTGTTAAGCGTTTCTACATTATTTGTGAGGATTTGAGATGATTATCTCAAAACTGAAGGAAGTTAGTTATGGATATTTCTGTTTTCTGATTTATGAATTATGGGAAGAATTGAAGAATTCCTGTGAATTATGTGAGGAATGTGTGTTATATTTATGAGTTTCTACAATTAATGAAATGAATTCGAGACGAGTAACTGAGAATTGAAAAAGAATTTGGGAAATTTTGTTTTATTTGGTTAGTGTTATTCGGTGAATGATTTTGTTAATCTTGTGAGAAATGCACAATTTCACTCTTGTTAAGCGTTTCTACATTATTTGTGAGGATTTGAGATGATTATCTCAAAACTGAAGGAAGTTAGTTAATGGATATTTCTGTTTTCTGATTTATGAATTATGGGAAGAATTGAAGAATTCCTGTGAATTATGTGAGGAATGTTGTTATATTTTATGAGTTTCTACAATTAATGAAATGAATTCGAGACGAGTAACTGAGAATTGAAAAAGAATTTGGGAAATTTTGTTTTATTTGGGTTAGTGATATTCGGTGAATGAATTTGTTAATCTTGTGAGAAATGCACAATTTCACTCTTGTTAAGCGTTTCTACATTATTTGTGAGGATTTGAGATGATTATCTCAAAACTGAAGGAAGTTAGTTAATGGATATTTCTGTTTTCTGATTTATGAATTATGGGAAGAATTGAAGAATTCCTGTGAATTATGTGAGGAATGTGTGTTATATTTATGAGTTTCTACAATTAATGAAATGAATTCGAGACGAGTAACTGAGAATTGAAAAAGAATTTGGGAAATTTTGTTTTATTTGATTTGTTAGTGATATTCGGTGAATGAATTTGTTAATCTTGTGAGAAATGCACAATTTCACTCTTGTTAAGCGTTTCTACATTATTTGTGAGGATTTGAGATGATTATCTCAAAACTGAAGGAAGTTAGTTAATGGATATTTCTGTTTTCTGATTTATGAATTATGGGAAGAATTGAAGAATTCCTGTGAATTATGTGAGGAATGTGTGTTATATTTATGAGTTTCTACAATTAATGAAATGAATTCGAGACGAGTAACTGAGAATTGAAAAAGAATTTGGGAAATTTTGTTTTATTTGGGTTAGTGATATTCGGTGAATGAATTTGTTAATCTTGTGAGAAATGCACAATTTCACTCTTGTTAAGCGTTTCTACATTATTTGTGAGGATTTGAGATGATTATCTCAAAACTGAAGGAAGTTAGTTAATGGATATTTCTGTTTTCTGATTTATGAATTATGGGAAGAATTGAAGAATTCCTGTGAATTATGTGAGGAATGTGTGTTATATTTATGAGTTTCTACAATTAATGAAATGAATTCGAGACGAGTAACTGAGAATTGAAAAAGAATTTGGGAAATTTTGTTTTTTATTTATTTGTGATATACGGTGAATGAATTTTGTTAATCTTGTGAGAAATGCACAATTTCACTCTTGTTAAGCGTTTCTACATTATTTGTGAGGATTTGAGATGATTATCTCAAAACTGAAGGAAGTTAGTTAATGGATATTTCTGTTTTCTGATTTATGAATTATGGGAAGAATTGAAGAATTCCTGTGAATTATGTGAGGAATGTGTGTTATATTTATGAGTTTCTACAATTAATGAAATGAATTCGAGACGAGTAACTGAGAATTGAAAAAGAATTTGGGAAATTTTGTTTTATTTGGTTAGTGTTATTCGGTGAATGAATTTGTTAATCTTGTGAGAAATGCACAATTTCACTCTTGTTAAGCGTTTCTACATTATTTGTGAGGATTTGAGATGATTATCTCAAAACTGAAGGAAGTTAGTTAATAATGGATATTTCTGTTTTCTGATTTATGAATTATGGGAAGAATTGAAGAATTCCTGTGAATTATGTGAGGAATGTGTGTTATATTTATGAGTTTCTACAATTAATGAAATGAATTCGAGACGAGTAACTGAGAATTGAAAAGAATTTGGGAAATTTTGTTTTATTTGGTTTGTGTTATTCGGTGAATGAATTTGTTAATCTTGTGAGAAATGCACAATTTCACTCTTGTTAAGCGTTTCTACATTATTTGTGAGGATTTGAGATGATTATCTCAAAACTGAAGGAAGTTAGTTAATGGATATTTCTGTTTTCTGATTTATGAATTATGGGAAGAATTGAAGAATTCCTGTGAATTATGTGAGGAATGTGTGTTATATTTATGAGTTTCTACAATTAATGAAATGAATTCGAGACGAGTAACTGAGAATTGAAAAAGAATTTGGGAAATTTTGTTTTATTTGGGTTAGTGATATTCGGTGAATGAATTTGTTAATCTTGTGAGAAATGCACAATTTCACTCTTGTTAAGCGTTTCTACATTATTTGTGAGGATTTGAGATGATTATCTCAAAACTGAAGGAAGTTAGTTAATGGATATTTCTGTTTTCTGATTTATGAATTATGGGAAGAATTGAAGAATTCCTGTGAATTATGTGAGGAATGTGTGTTATATTTATGAGTTTCTACAATTAATGAAATGAATTCGAGACGAGTAACTGAGAATTGAAAAAGAATTTGGGAATTTTGTTTTATTTGGTTTTGTTTACGGTGAATGAATTTGTTAATCTTGTGAGAAATGCACAATTTCACTCTTGTTAAGCGTTTCTACATTATTTGTGAGGATTTGAGATGATTATCTCAAAACTGAAGGAAGTTAGTTAATGGATATTTCTGTTTTCTGATTTATGAATTATGGGAAGAATTGAAGAATTCCTGTGAATTATGTGAGGAATGTGTGTTATATTTATGAGTTTCTACAATTAATGAAATGAATTCGAGACGAGTAACTGAGAATTGAAAAAGAATTTGGGAAATTTTGTTTTATTTGGTTAGTGATATTCGGTGAATGAATTTGTTAATCTTGTGAGAAATGCACAATTTCACTCTTGTTAAGCGTTTCTACATTATTTGTGAGGATTTGAGATGATTATCTCAAAACTGAAGGAAGTTAGTTAATGGATATTTCTGTTTTCTGATTTATGAATTATGGGAAGAATTGAAGAATTCCTGTGAATTATGTGAGGAATGTGTGTTATATTTATGAGTTTCTACAATTAATGAAATGAATTCGAGACGAGTAACTGAGAATTGAAAAAGAATTTGGGAAATTTTGTTTTATTTGTTAGTGATATTCGGTGAATGAATTTGTTAATCTTGTGAGAAATGCACAATTTCACTCTTGTTAAGCGTTTCTACATTATTTGTGAGGATTTGAGATGATTATCTCAAAACTGAAGGAAGTTAGTTAATGGATATTTCTGTTTTCTGATTTATGAATTATGGGAAGAATTGAAGAATTCCTGTGAATTATGTGAGGAATGTGTGTTATATTTATGAGTTTCTACAATTAATGAAATGAATTCGAGACGAGTAACTGAGAATTGAAAAAGAATTTGGGAAATTTTGTTTTATTTGGGTTAGTGATATTCGGTGAATGAATTTGTTAATCTTGTGAGAAATGCACAATTTCACTCTTGTTAAGCGTTTCTACATTATTTGTGAGGATTTGAGATGATTATCTCAAAACTGAAGGAAGTTAGTTAATGGATATTTCTGTTTTCTGATTTATGAATTATGGGAAGAATTGAAGAATTCCTGTGAATTATGTGAGGAATGTGTGTTATATTTATGAGTTTCTACAATTAATGAAATGAATTCGAGACGAGTAACTGAGAATTGAAAAAGAATTTGGGAAATTTTGTTTTATTTGGGTTTGTGTTATTCGGTGAATGAATTTGTTAATCTTGTGAGAAATGCACAATTTCACTCTTGTTAAGCGTTTCTACATTATTTGTGAGGATTTGAGATGATTATCTCAAAACTGAAGGAAGTTAGTTAATGGATATTTCTGTTTTCTGATTTATGAATTATGGGAAGAATTGAAGAATTCCTGTGAATTATGTGAGGAATGTGTGTTATATTTATGAGTTTCTACAATTAATGAAATGAATTCGAGACGAGTAACTGAGAATTGAAAAAGAATTTGGGAAATTTTGTTTTATTTGGTTTGTGATATTCGGTGAATGAATTTGTTAATCTTGTGAGAAATGCACAATTTCACTCTTGTTAAGCGTTTCTACATTATTTGTGAGGATTTGAGATGATTATCTCAAAACTGAAGGAAGTTAGTTAATGGATATTTCTGTTTTCTGATTTATGAATTATGGGAAGAATTGAAGAATTCCTGTGAATTATGTGAGGAATGTGTGTTATATTTATGAGTTTCTACAATTAATGAAATGAATTCGAGACGAGTAACTGAGAATTGAAAAAGAATTTGGGAAATTTTGTTTTATTTGGGTTAGTGATATTCGGTGAATGAATTTGTTAATCTTGTGAGAAATGCACAATTTCACTCTTGTTAAGCGTTTCTACATTATTTGTGAGGATTTGAGATGATTATCTCAAAACTGAAGGAAGTTAGTTAATGGATATTTCTGTTTTCTGATTTATGAATTATGGGAAGAATTGAAGAATTCCTGTGAATTATGTGAGGAATGTGTGTTATATTTATGAGTTTCTACAATTAATGAAATGAATTCGAGACGAGTAACTGAGAATTGAAAAGAATTTGGAAATTTTGTTTTATTTGTTTGTGTTATTCGGTGAATGAATTTGTTAATCTTGTGAGAAATGCACAATTTCACTCTTGTTAAGCGTTTCTACATTATTTGTGAGGATTTGAGATGATTATCTCAAACTGAAGGAAGTTAGTTAATGGATATTTCTGTTTTCTGATTTATGAATTATGGGAAGAATTGAAGAATTCCTGTGAATTATGTGAGGAATGTGTGTTATATTTATGAGTTTCTACAATTAATGAAATGAATTCGAGACGAGTAACTGAGAATTGAAAAAGAATTTGGGAAATTTTGTTTTATTTGGGTTAGTGATATTCGGTGAATGAATTTGTTAATCTTGTGAGAAATGCACAATTTCACTCTTGTTAAGCGTTTCTACATTATTTGTGAGGATTTGAGATGATTATCTCAAACTGAAGGAAGTTAGTTAATGGATATTTCTGTTTTCTGATTTATGAATTATGGGAAATTGAAGAATTCCTGTGAATTATGTGAGGAATGTGTGATATTTATGAGTTTCTACAATTAATGAAATGAATTCGAGACGAGTAACTGAGAATTGAAAAAGAATTTGGAAATTTTGTTTTATTTGAGTTAGTGATATTCGGTGAATGAATTTGTTAATCTTGTGAGAAATGCACAATTTTTTTGTTTTTTTTTTGAAAGATTTTTCCTTGTTTAATGCTTTCTGACATGATTTGTGAGGAAGTTGTGAGATGATATTTATCTACAATTAATTGAAGAGACGAGTTGAGTTGAATGGATTTTTTTGTTTTATGATTTAGTGATATTATGGGAATGAATTTGTGAGAAATGCACAATTTCACTCTTGTTAAGCGTTTCTACATTATTTGTGAGGATTTGAGATGATTATCTCAAAACTGAAGGAAGTTAGTTAATGGATATTTCTGTTTTCTGATTTATGAATTATGGGAAGAATTGAAGAATTCCTGTGAATTATGTGAGGAATGTGTGTTATATTTATGAGTTTCTACAATTAATGAAATGAATTCGAGACGAGTAACTGAGAATTGAAAAAGAATTTGGGAAATTTTGTTTATTTGGGTAGTGATATTCGGTGAATGAATTTGTTAATCTTGTGAGAAATGCACAATTTCACTCTTGTTAAGCGTTTCTACATTATTTGTGAGGATTTGAGATGATTATCTCAAAACTGAAGGAAGTTAGTTAATGGATATTTCTGTTTTCTGATTTATGAATTATGGGAAGAATTGAAGAATTCCTGTGAATTATGTGAGGAATGTGTGTTATATTTATGAGTTTCTACAATTAATGAAATGAATTCGAGACGAGTAACTGAGAATTGAAAAAGAATTTGGGAAATTTTGTTTTAATTGAGTTAGTGATATTCGGTGAATGAATTTGTTAATCTTGTGAGAAATGCACAATTTCACTCTTGTTAAGCGTTTCTACATTATTTGTGAGGATTTGAGATGATTATCTCAAAACTGAAGGAAGTTAGTTAATGGATATTTCTGTTTTCTGATTTATGAATTATGGAAGAATTGAAGAATTCCTGTGAATTATGTGAGGAATGTGTGTTATATTTATGAGTTTCTACAATTAATGAAATGAATTCGAGACGAGTAACTGAGAATTGAAAAAGAATTTGGGAAATTTTGTTTTATTTGGGTTAGTGATATTCGGTGAATGAATTTGTTAATCTTGTGAGAAATGCACAATTTCACTCTTGTTAAGCGTTTCTACATTATTTGTGAGGATTTGAGATGATTATCTCAAAACTGAAGGAAGTTAGTTAATGGATATTTCTGTTTTCTGATTTATGAATTATGGGAAGAATTGAAGAATTCCTGTGAATTATGTGAGGAATGTGTGTTATATTTATGAGTTTCTACAATTAATGAAATGAATTCGAGACGAGTAACTGAGAATTGAAAAAGAATTTGGAAATTTTGTTTTTTTGGTTTTGTGTTATACGGTGAATGATTTGTTAATCTTGTGAGAAATGCACAATTTCACTCTTGTTAAGCGTTTCTACATTATTTGTGAGGATTTGAGATGATTATCTCAAAACTGAAGGAAGTTAGTTAATGGATATTTCTGTTTTCTGATTTATGAATTATGGGAAGAATTGAAGAATTCCTGTGAATTATGTGAGGAATGTGTGTTATATTTATGAGTTTCTACAATTAATGAAATGAATTCGAGACGAGTAACTGAGAATTGAAAAAGAATTTGGGAAATTTTGTTTTATTTGAGTTAGTGATATTCGGTGAATGAATTTGTTAATCTTGTGAGAAATGCACAATTTCACTCTTGTTAAGCGTTTCTACATTATTTGTGAGGATTTGAGATGATTATCTCAAAACTGAAGGAAGTTAGTTAATGGATATTTCTGTTTTCTGATTTATGAATTATGGGAAGAATTGAAGAATTCCTGTGAATTATGTGAGGAATGTGTGTTATATTTATGAGTTTCTACAATTAATGAAATGAATTCGAGACGAGTAACTGAGAATTGAAAAAGAATTTGGGAAATTTTGTTTTATTTGGGTTAGTGATATTCGGTGAATGATTTGTTAATCTTGTGAGAAATGCACAATTTCACTCTTGTTAAGCGTTTCTACATTATTTGTGAGGATTTGAGATGATTATCTCAAAACTGAAGGAAGTTAGTTAATGGATATTTCTGTTTTCTGATTTATGAATTATGGGAAGAATTGAAGAATTCCTGTGAATTATGTGAGGAATGTGTGTTATATTTATGAGTTTCTACAATTAATGAAATGAATTCGAGACGAGTAACTGAGAATTGAAAAAGAATTTGGGAATTTTTTTTTATTTGGTTTTGTGTTATACGGTGAATGAATTTGTTAATCTTGTGAGAAATGCACAATTTCACTCTTGTTAAGCGTTTCTACATTATTTGTGAGGATTTGAGATGATTATCTCAAAACTGAAGGAAGTTAGTTAATGGATATTTCTGTTTTCTGATTTATGAATTATGGGAAGAATTGAAGAATTCCTGTGAATTATGTGAGGAATGTGTGTTATATTATGAGTTTCTACAATTAATGAAATGAATTCGAGACGAGTAACTGAGAATTGAAAAGAATTTGGGAAATTTTGTTTTATTTGGGTTAGTGATATTCGGTGAATGAATTTGTTAATCTTGTGAGAAATGCACAATTTCACTCTTGTTAAGCGTTTCTACATTATTTGTGAGGATTTGAGATGATTATCTCAAAACTGAAGGAAGTTAGTTAATGGATATTTCTGTTTTCTGATTTATGAATTTTATGGGAAGAATTGTGTGAAATGCACAATTTCACTCTTGTTAAGCGTTTCTACATTATTTGTGAGGATTTGGATGATTATCTCAAACTGAAGGAAGTTTTTTTATTTTGATATTTCTGTTTTCTGATTTATGAATTATGGGAAGATTGAAGAATTCCTGTGAATTATGTGAGGAATGTGTGTTATATTTATGAGTTTCTACAATTAATGAAATGAATTCGAGACGAGTAACTGAGAATTGAAAAAGAATTTGGGAAATTTTGTTTTATTTGGTTAGTGATATTCGGTGAATGAATTTGTTAATCTTGTGAGAAATGCACAATTTCACTCTTGTTAAGCGTTTCTACATTATTTGTGAGGATTTGAGATGATTATCTCAAAACTGAAGGAAGTTAGTTAATGGATATTTCTGTTTTCTGATTTATGAATTATGGGAAGAATTGAAGAATTCCTGTGAATTATGTGAGGAATGTGTGTTATATTTATGAGTTTCTACAATTAATGAAATGAATTCGAGACGAGTAACTGAGAATTGAAAAAGAATTTGGGAAATTTTGTTTTATTTGGGTTAGTGATATTCGGTGAATGATTTGTTAATCTTGTGAGAAATGCACAATTTCACTCTTGTTAAGCGTTTCTACATTATTTGTGAGGATTTGAGATGATTATCTCAAAACTGAAGGAAGTTAGTTAATGGATATTTCTGTTTTCTGATTTATGAATTATGGGAAGAATTGAAGAATTCCTGTGAATTATGTGAGGAATGTGTGTTATATTTATGAGTTTCTACAATTAATGAAATGAATTCGAGACGAGTAACTGAGAATTGAAAAAGAATTTGGGAAATTTTGTTTTATTTGGTTAGTGATATTCGGTGAATGAATTTGTTAATCTTGTGAGAAATGCACAATTTCACTCTTGTTAAGCGTTTCTACATTATTTGTGAGGATTTGAGATGATTATCTCAAAACTGAAGGAAGTTAGTTAATGGATATTTCTGTTTTCTGATTTATGAATTATGGGAAGAATTGAAGAATTCCTGTGAATTATGTGAGGAATGTGTGTTATATTTATGAGTTTCTACAATTAATGAAATGAATTCGAGACGAGTAACTGAGAATTGAAAAAGAATTTGGAAATTTTGTTTTATTTGGTTAGTGATATTCGGTGAATGATTTGTTAATCTTGTGAGAAATGCACAATTTCACTCTTGTTAAGCGTTTCTACATTATTTGTGAGGATTTGAGATGATTATCTCAAAACTGAAGGAAGTTAGTTAATGGATATTTCTGTTTTCTGATTTATGAATTATGGGAAGAATTGAAGAATTCCTGTGAATTATGTGAGGAATGTGTGTTATATTTATGAGTTTCTACAATAATGAAATGAATTCGAGACGAGTAACTGAGAATTGAAAAAGAATTTGGGAAATTTTGTTTATTTGGGTTAGTGATATTCGGTGAATGAATTTGTTAATCTTGTGAGAAATGCACAATTTCACTCTTGTTAAGCGTTTCTACATTATTTGTGAGGATTTGAGATGATTATCTCAAAACTGAAGGAAGTTAGTTAATGGATATTTCTGTTTTCTGATTTATGAATTATGGAAGAATTGAAGAATTCCTGTGAATTATGTGAGGAATGTGTGTTATATTTATGAGTTTCTACAATTAATGAAATGAATTCGAGACGAGTAACTGAGAATTGAAAAAGAATTTGGGAAATTTTGTTTTATTTGGTTTGTGTTATTCGGTGAATGATTTGTTAATCTTGTGAGAAATGCACAATTTCACTCTTGTTAAGCGTTTCTACATTATTTGTGAGGATTTGAGATGATTATCTCAAAACTGAAGGAAGTTAGTTAATGGATATTTCTGTTTTCTGATTTATGAATTATGGGAAGATTGAAGAATTCCTGTGAATTATGTGAGGAATGTGTGTTATATTTATGAGTTTCTACAATTAATGAAATGAATTCGAGACGAGTAACTGAGAATTGAAAAAGAATTTGGGAAATTTTGTTTTATTTGGGTTAGTGATATTCGGTGAATGAATTTGTTAATCTTGTGAGAAATGCACAATTTCACTCTTGTTAAGCGTTTCTACATTATTTGTGAGGATTTGAGATGATTATCTCAAAACTGAAGGAAGTTAGTTGGATATTTCTGTTTTCTGATTTATGAATTATGGGAAGATTGAAGAATTCCTGTGAATTATGTGAGGAATGTGTGTTATATTTATGAGTTTCTACAATTAATGAAATGAATTCGAGACGAGTAACTGAGAATTGAAAAAGAATTTGGGAAATTTTGTTTTATTTGGGTTAGTGATATTCGGTGAATGAATTTGTTAATCTTGTGAGAAATGCACAATTTCACTCTTGTTAAGCGTTTCTACATTATTTGTGAGGATTTGAGATGATTATCTCAAAACTGAAGGAAGTTAGTTAATGGATATTTCTGTTTTCTGATTTATGAATTATGGGAAGAATTGAAGAATTCCTGTGAATTATGTGAGGAATGTGTGTTATATTTATGAGTTTCTACAATTAATGAAATGAATTCGAGACGAGTAACTGAGAATTGAAAAAGAATTTGGGAAATTTTGTTTTATTTGGGTTAGTGATATTCGGTGAATGATTTGTTAATCTTGTGAGAAATGCACAATTTCACTCTTGTTAAGCGTTTCTACATTATTTGTGAGGATTTGAGATGATTATCTCAAAACTGAAGGAAGTTAGTTAATGGATATTTCTGTTTTCTGATTTATGAATTATGGGAAGAATTGAAGAATTCCTGTGAATTATGTGAGGAATGTGTGTTATATTTATGAGTTTCTACAATTAATGAAATGAATTCGAGACGAGTAACTGAGAATTGAAAAAGAATTTGGAATTTGTTTAATTTTGGTTAGTTATTCGGTGAATGATTTGTTAATCTTGTGAGATGAATTTGTTAATCTTGTGAGAAATGCACAATTTTCACTCTTGTTAAGCGTTTCTACATTATTTGTGAGGATTTGAGATGATTATCTCAAAACTGAAGGAAGTTAGTTAATGGATATTTCTGTTTTCTGATTTATGAATTATGGGAAGAATTGAAGAATTCCTGTGAATTATGTGAGGAATGTGTGTTATATTTATGAGTTTCTACAATTAATGAAATGAATTCGAGACGAGTAACTGAGAATTGAAAAGAATTTGGGAAATTTTGTTTTATTTGGGTTAGTGATATTCGGTGAATGAATTTGTTAATCTTGTGAGAAATGCACAATTTCACTCTTGTTAAGCGTTTCTACATTATTTGTGAGGATTTGAGATGATTATCTCAAACTGAAGGAAGTTAGTTAATGGATATTTCTGTTTTCTGATTTATGAATTATGGGAAGAATTGAAGAATTCCTGTGAATTATGTGAGGAATGTGTGTTATATTTATGAGTTTCTACAATTAATGAAATGAATTCGAGACGAGTAACTGAGAATTGAAAAAGAATTTGGAAATTTTGTTTTATTTGGGTTAGTGATATTCGGTGAATGAATTTGTTAATCTTGTGAGAAATGCACAATTTCACTCTTGTTAAGCGTTTCTACATTATTTGTGAGGATTTGAGATGATTATCTCAAAACTGAAGGAAGTTAGTTAATGGATATTTCTGTTTTCTGATTTATGAATTATGGGAAGAATTGAAGAATTCCTGTGAATTATGTGAGGAATGTGTGTTATATTTATGAGTTTCTACAATTAATGAAATGAATTCGAGACGAGTAACTGAGAATTGAAAAAGAATTTGGGAAATTTTGTTTTATTTGGGTTGTGATATTCGGTGAATGAATTTGTTAATCTTGTGAGAAATGCACAATTTCACTCTTGTTAAGCGTTTCTACATTATTTGTGAGGATTTGAGATGATTATCTCAAACTGAAGGAAGTTAGTTAATGGATATTTCTGTTTTCTGATTTATGAATTATGGGAAGAATTGAAGAATTCCTGTGAATTATGTGAGGAATGTGTGTTATATTTATGAGTTTCTACAATTAATGAAATGAATTCGAGACGAGTAACTGAGAATTGAAAAAGAATTTGGGAAATTTTGTTTTATTTGGGTTAGTGATATTCGGTGAATGAATTTGTTAATCTTGTGAGAAATGCACAATTTCACTCTTGTTAAGCGTTTCTACATTATTTGTGAGGATTTGAGATGATTATCTCAAACTGAAGGAAGTTAGTTAATGGATATTTCTGTTTTTCTGATTTATGAATTATGGGAAGAATTGAAGAATTCCTGTGAATTATGTGAGGAATGTGTGTTATATTTATGAGTTTCTACAATAATGAAATGAATTCGAGACGAGTAACTGAGAATTGAAAAAGAATTTGGGAAATTTTGTTTTATTTGGTTTAGTGATATTCGGTGAATGATTTGTTAATCTTGTGAGAAATGCACAATTTCACTCTTGTTAAGCGTTTCTACATTATTTGTGAGGATTTGAGATGATTATCTCAAAACTGAAGGAAGTTAGTTAATGGATATTTCTGTTTTCTGATTTATGAATTATGGGAAGAATTGAAGAATTCCTGTGAATTATGTGAGGAATGTGTGTTATATTTATGAGTTTCTACAATTAATGAAATGAATTCGAGACGAGTAACTGAGAATTGAAAAAGAATTTGGGAAATTTTGTTTTATTTGGGTTAGTGATATTCGGTGAATGAATTTGTTAATCTTGTGAGAAATGCACAATTTCACTCTTGTTAAGCGTTTCTACATTATTTGTGAGGATTTGAGATGATTATCTCAAAACTGAAGGAAGTTAGTTAATGGATATTTCTGTTTTCTGATTTATGAATTATGGGAAGAATTGAAGAATTCCTGTGAATTATGTGAGGAATGTGTGTTATATTTATGAGTTTCTACAATTAATGAAATGAATTCGAGACGAGTAACTGAGAATTGAAAAAGAATTTGGGAAATTTTGTTTTATTTGAGTTAGTGATATTCGGTGAATGAATTTGTTAATCTTGTGAGAAATGCACAATTTCACTCTTGTTAAGCGTTTCTACATTATTTGTGAGGATTTGAGATGATTATCTCAAAACTGAAGGAAGTTAGTTAATGGATATTTCTGTTTTCTGATTTATGAATTATGGGAAGAATTGAAGAATTCCTGTGAATTATGTGAGGAATGTGTGTTATATTTATGAGTTTCTACAATTAATGAAATGAATTCGAGACGAGTAACTGAGAATTGAAAAAGAATTTGGGAAATTTTGTTTTATTTGGGTTAGTGATATTCGGTGAATGATTTGTTAATCTTGTGAGAAATGCACAATTTCACTCTTGTTAAGCGTTTCTACATTATTTGTGAGGATTTGAGATGATTATCTCAAAACTGAAGGAAGTTAGTTGGATATTTCTGTTTTCTGATTTATGAATTATGGGAAGAATTGAAGAATTCCTGTGAATTATGTGAGGAATGTGTGTTATATTTATGAGTTTCTACAATTAATGAAATGAATTCGAGACGAGTAACTGAGAATTGAAAAAGAATTTGGGAAATTTTGTTTTATTTGGTTAGTGATATTCGGTGAATGAATTTGTTAATCTTGTGAGAAATGCACAATTTCACTCTTGTTAAGCGTTTCTACATTATTTGTGAGGATTTGAGATGATTATCTCAAACTGAAGGAAGTTAGTTAATGGATATTTCTGTTTTCTGATTTATGAATTATGGGAAGATTTGAAGAATTCCTGTGAATTATGTGAGGAATGTGTGTTATATTTATGAGTTTCTACAATTAATGAAATGAATTCGAGACGAGTAACTGAGAATTGAAAAAGAATTTGGGAAATTTTGTTTTATTTGGGTTAGTGATATTCGGTGAATGAATTTGTTAATCTTGTGAGAAATGCACAATTTCACTCTTGTTAAGCGTTTCTACATTATTTGTGAGGATTTGAGATGATTATCTCAAACTGAAGGAAGTTAGTTAATGGATATTTCTGTTTTCTGATTTATGAATTATGGGAAGAATTGAAGAATTCCTGTGAATTATGTGAGGAATGTGTGTTATATTTATGAGTTTCTACAATTAATGAAATGAATTCGAGACGAGTAAACTGAGAATTGAAAAAGAATTTGGGAAATTTTGTTTTATTTGGGTTGTGTTATACGGTGAATGAATTTGTTAATCTTGTGAGAAATGCACAATTTCACTCTTGTTAAGCGTTTCTACATTTTTGTGAGGATTTTGAGAATGATTTCTCAATTGAAGAAGTTAGTTTAATGGATAATTTATGTTTTCTGTGTTTTCTTGTTTTATTTGGGTTAGTGATATTCGGTGAATGAATTTGTTAATCTTGTGAGAAATGCACAATTTCACTCTTGTTAAGCGTTTCTACATTATTTGTGAGGATTTGAGATGATTATCTCAAAACTGAAGGAAGTTAGTTAATGGATATTTCTGTTTTCTGATTTATGAATTATGGGAAGAATTGAAGAATTCCTGTGAATTATGTGAGGAATGTGTGTTATATTTATGAGTTTCTACAATTAATGAAATGAATTCGAGACGAGTAACTGAGAATTGAAAAAGAATTTGGGAATTTTGTTTATTTGGGTTAGTGATATTCGGTGAATGAATTTGTTAATCTTGTGAGAAATGCACAATTTCACTCTTGTTAAGCGTTTCTACATTATTTGTGAGGATTTGAGATGATTATCTCAAAACTGAAGGAAGTTAGTTAATGGATATTTCTGTTTTCTGATTTATGAATTATGGGAAGAATTGAAGAATTCCTGTGAATTATGTGAGGAATGTGTGTTATATTTATGAGTTTCTACAATTAATGAAATGAATTCGAGACGAGTAACTGAGAATTGAAAAAGAATTTGGGAAATTTTGTTTTATTTGGTTAGTGATATTCGGTGAATGAATTTGTTAATCTTGTGAGAAATGCACAATTTCACTCTTGTTAAGCGTTTCTACATTATTTGTGAGGATTTGAGATGATTATCTCAAAACTGAAGGAAGTTAGTTAATGGATATTTCTGTTTTCTGATTTATGAATTATGGGAAGAATTGAAGAATTCCTGTGAATTATGTGAGGAATGTGTGTTATATTTATGAGTTTCTACAATTGTTGAAATTCGAGACGAGTAACTGAGAATTGAAAAAGAATTTGGGAAATTTTGTTTTATTTGGGTTAGTGATATTCGGTGAATGAATTTGTTAATCTTGTGAGAAATGCACAATTTCACTCTTGTTAAGCGTTTCTACATTATTTGTGAGGATTTGAGATGATTATCTCAAAACTGAAGGAAGTTAGTTAATGGATATTTCTGTTTTCTGATTTATGAATTATGGGAAGAATTGAAGAATTCCTGTGAATTATGTGAGGAATGTGTGTTATATTTATGAGTTTCTACAATTAATGAAATGAATTCGAGACGAGTAACTGAGAATTGAAAAAGAATTTGGGAAATTTTGTTTTATTTGGTTTGTGTTATTCGGTGAATGAATTTGTTAATCTTGTGAGAAATGCACAATTTCACTCTTGTTAAGCGTTTCTACATTATTTGTGAGGATTTGAGATGATTATCTCAAACTGAAGGAAGTTAGTTGGATATTTCTGTTTTCTGATTTATGAATTATGGGAAGAATTGAAGAATTCCTGTGAATTATGTGAGGAATGTGTGTTATATTTATGAGTTTCTACAATTAATGAAATGAATTCGAGACGAGTAACTGAGAATTGAAAAAGAATTTGGGAAATTTTGTTTTATTGGGTTAGTGATATTCGGTGAATGAATTTGTAATCTTGTGAGAAATGCACAATTTCACTCTTGTTAAGCGTTTCTACATTATTTGTGAGGATTTGAGATGATTATCTCAAAACTGAAGGAAGTTAGTTAATGGATATTTCTGTTTTCTGATTTATGAATTATGGGAAGAATTGAAGAATTCCTGTGAATTATGTGAGGAATGTGTGTTATATTTATGAGTTTCTACAATTAATGAAATGAATTCGAGACGAGTAACTGAGAATTGAAAAAGAATTGGGAAATTTTGTTTAATTTGGTTAGTGATATTCGGTGAATGAATTTGTTAATCTTGTGAGAAATGCACAATTTCACTCTTGTTAAGCGTTTCTACATTATTTGTGAGGATTTGAGATGATTATCTCAAAACTGAAGGAAGTTAGTTAATGGATATTTCTGTTTTCTGATTTATGAATTATGGGAAGAATTGAAGAATTCCTGTGAATTATGTGAGGAATGTGTGTTATATTTATGAGTTTCTACAATTAATGAAATGAATTCGAGACGAGTAACTGAGAATTGAAAAAGAATTTGGGAAATTTTGTTTTATTTGGGTTAGTGATATTCGGTGAATGAATTTGTTAATCTTGTGAGAAATGCACAATTTCACTCTTGTTAAGCGTTTCTACATTATTTGTGAGGATTTGAGATGATTATCTCAAACTGAAGGAAGTTAGTTAATGGATATTTCTGTTTTCTGATTTATGAATTATGGGAAGAATTGAAGAATTCCTGTGAATTATGTGAGGAATGTGTGTTATATTTATGAGTTTCTACAATTAATGAAATGAATTCGAGACGAGTAACTGAGAATTGAAAAAGAATTTGGGAAATTTTGTTTTATTTGGTTTGTGTTATTCGGTGAATGAATTTGTTAATCTTGTGAGAAATGCACAATTTCACTCTTGTTAAGCGTTTCTACATTATTTGTGAGGATTTGAGATGATTATCTCAAAACTGAAGGAAGTTAGTTAATGGATATTTCTGTTTTCTGATTTATGAATTATGGGAAGAATTGAAGAATTCCTGTGAATTATGTGAGGAATGTGTGTTATATTTATGAGTTTCTACAATTAATGAAATGAATTCGAGACGAGTAACTGAGAATTGAAAAAGAATTTGGGAAATTTTGTTTATTGAGTTATGTTATTCGGTGAATGATTTGTTAATCTTGTGAGAAATGCACAATTTCACTCTTGTTAAGCGTTTCTACATTATTTGTGAGGATTTGAGATGATTATCTCAAAACTGAAGGAAGTTAGTTAATGGATATTTCTGTTTTCTGATTTATGAATTATGGGAAATTGAAGAATTCCTGTGAATTATGTGAGGAATGTGTGTTATATTTATGAGTTTCTACAATTAATGAAATGAATTCGAGACGAGTAACTGAGAATTGAAAAAGAATTTGGGAAATTTTGTTTTATTTAGTTTTGTGAATGATTTTGTTAATCTTGTGAGAAATGCACAATTTCACTCTTGTTAAGCGTTTCTACATTATTTGTGAGGATTTGAGATGATTATCTCAAAACTGAAGGAAGTTAGTTAATGGATATTTCTGTTTTCTGATTTATGAATTATGGGAAGAATTGAAGAATTCCTGTGAATTATGTGAGGAATGTGTGTTATATTTATGAGTTTCTACAATTAATGAAATGAATTCGAGACGAGTAACTGAGAATTGAAAAAGAATTTGGGAAATTTTGTTTTATTTGGGTTAGTGATATTCGGTGAATGAATTTGTTAATCTTGTGAGAAATGCACAATTTCACTCTTGTTAAGCGTTTCTACATTATTTGTGAGGATTTGAGATGATTATCTCAAAACTGAAGGAAGTTAGTTAATGGATATTTCTGTTTTCTGATTTATGAATTATGGGAAGAATTGAAGAATTCCTGTGAATTATGTGAGGAATGTGTGTTATATTTATGAGTTTCTACAATTAATGAAATGAATTCGAGACGAGTAACTGAGAATTGAAAAAGATTTTGGAAATTTTGTTTATTTGGGTTAGTGATATTCGGTGAATGAATTTGTTAATCTTGTGAGAAATGCACAATTTCACTCTTGTTAAGCGTTTCTACATTATTTGTGAGGATTTGAGATGATTATCTCAAACTGAAGGAAGTTAGTTGGATATTTCTGTTTTCTGATTTATGAATTATGGGAAGATTGAAGAATTCCTGTGAATTATGTGAGGAATGTGTGTTATATTTATGAGTTTCTACAATTAATGAAATGAATTCGAGACGAGTAACTGAGAATTGAAAAAGAATTTGGGAAATTTTGTTTTATTTGGGTTAGTGATATTCGGTGAATGAATTTGTTAATCTTGTGAGAAATGCACAATTTCACTCTTGTTAAGCGTTTCTCAGTTAGTTATGGATATTTCTGTTTTCTGATTTATGAATTATGGGAAGAATTGAAGAATTCCTGTGAATTATGTGAGGAATGTGTGTTATATTTATGAGTTTCTACAATTAATGAAATGAATTCGAGACGAGTAACTGAGAATTGAAAAAGAATTTGGGAAATTTTGTTTTATTTGGTTAGTGATATTCGGTGAATGAATTTGTTAATCTTGTGAGAAATGCACAATTTCACTCTTGTTAAGCGTTTCTACATTATTTGTGAGGATTTGAGATGATTATCTCAAACTGAAGGAAGTTAGTTAATGGATATTTCTGTTTTCTGATTTATGAATTATGGGAAGAATTGAAGAATTCCTGTGAATTATGTGAGGAATGTGTGTTATATTTATGAGTTTCTACAATTAATGAAATGAATTCGAGACGAGTAACTGAGAATTGAAAAAGAATTTGGGAAATTTTGTTTTATTTGGGTTAGTGATATTCGGTGAATGATTTGTTAATCTTGTGAGAATGCACAATTTCACTCTTGTTAAGCGTTTCTACATTATTTGTGAGGATTTGAGATGATTATCTCAAAACTGAAGGAAGTTAGTTAATGGATATTTCTGTTTTCTGATTTATGAATTATGGGAAGAATTGAAGAATTCCTGTGAATTATGTGAGGAATGTGTGTTATATTTATGAGTTTCTACAATTAATGAAATGAATTCGAGACGAGTAACTGAGAATTGAAAAAGAATTTGGGAAATTTTGTTTTATTTGGGTTAGTGATATTCGGTGAATGAATTTGTTAATCTTGTGAGAAATGCACAATTTCACTCTTGTTAAGCGTTTCTACATTATTTGTGAGGATTTGAGATGATTATCTCAAAACTGAAGGAAGTTAGTTAATGGATATTTCTGTTTTCTGATTTATGAATTATGGGAAGAATTGAAGAATTCCTGTGAATTATGTGAGGAATGTGTGTTATATTTATGAGTTTCTACAATTAATGAAATGAATTCGAGACGAGTAACTGAGAATTGAAAAAGAATTTGGGAAATTTTGTTTATTTGGTTTAGTGATATTCGGTGAATGAATTTGTTAATCTTGTGAGAAATGCACAATTTCACTCTTGTTAAGCGTTTCTACATTATTTGTGAGGATTTGAGATGATTATCTCAAAACTGAAGGAAGTTAGTTTGGATATTTCTGTTTTCTGATTTATGAATTATGGGAAGAATTGAAGAATTCCTGTGAATTATGTGAGGAATGTGTGTTATATTTATGAGTTTCTACAATTAATGAAATGAATTCGAGACGAGTAACTGAGAATTGAAAAAGAATTTGGGAAATTTTGTTTTATTTGGGTTAGTGATATTCGGTGAATGAATTTGTTAATCTTGTGAGAAATGCACAATTTCACTCTTGTTAAGCGTTTCTACATTATTTGTGAGGATTTGAGATGATTATCTCAAAACTGAAGGAAGTTAGTTAATGGATATTTCTGTTTTCTGATTTATGAATTATGGGAAGAATTGAAGAATTCCTGTGAATTATGTGAGGAATGTGTGTTATATTTATGAGTTTCTACAATTAATGAAATGAATTCGAGACGAGTAACTGAGAATTGAAAAAGAATTTGGGAAATTTTGTTTTATTTGGTTTGTGTTATTCGGTGAATGAATTTGTTAATCTTGTGAGAAATGCACAATTTCACTCTTGTTAAGCGTTTCTACATTATTTGTGAGGATTTGAGATGATTATCTCAAAACTGAAGGAAGTTAGTTGGATATTTCTGTTTTCTGATTTATGAATTATGGGAAGAATTGAAGAATTCCTGTGAATTATGTGAGGAATGTGTGTTATATTTATGAGTTTCTACAATTAATGAAATGAATTCGAGACGAGTAACTGAGAATTGAAAAAGAATTTGGGAAATTTTGTTTTATTTGGTTTAGTGATATTCGGTGAATGAATTTGTTAATCTTGTGAGAAATGCACAATTTCACTCTTGTTAAGCGTTTCTACATTATTTGTGAGGATTTGAGATGATTATCTCAAAACTGAAGGAAGTTAGTTAATGGATATTTCTGTTTTCTGATTTATGAATTATGGGAAGAATTGAAGAATTCCTGTGAATTATGTGAGGAATGTGTGTTATATTTATGAGTTTCTACAATTAATGAAATGAATTCGAGACGAGTAACTGAGAATTGAAAAAGAATTTGGGAATTTTGTTTTATTTGGTTAGTGATATTCGGTGAATGAATTTGTTAATCTTGTGAGAAATGCACAATTTCACTCTTGTTAAGCGTTTCTACATTATTTGTGAGGATTTGAGATGATTATCTCAAAACTGAAGGAAGTTAGTTAATGGATATTTCTGTTTTCTGATTTATGAATTATGGGAAGAATTGAAGAATTCCTGTGAATTATGTGAGGAATGTGTGTTATATTTATGAGTTTCTACAATTAATGAAATGAATTCGAGACGAGTAACTGAGAATTGAAAAAGAATTTGGGAAATTTTGTTTTATTTGGGTTAGTGATATTCGGTGAATGAATTTGTTAATCTTGTGAGAAATGCACAATTTCACTCTTGTTAAGCGTTTCTACATTATTTGTGAGGATTTGAGATGATTATCTCAAAACTGAAGGAAGTTAGTTAATGGATATTTCTGTTTTCTGATTTATGAATTATGGGAAGAATTGAAGAATTCCTGTGAATTATGTGAGGAATGTGTGTTATATTTATGAGTTTCTACAATTAATGAAATGAATTCGAGACGAGTAACTGAGAATTGAAAAAGAATTTGGGAAATTTTGTTTTATTTGGGTTAGTGATATTCGGTGAATGAATTTGTTAATCTTGTGAGAAATGCACAATTTCACTCTTGTTAAGCGTTTCTACATTATTTGTGAGGATTTGAGATGATTATCTCAAAACTGAAGGAAGTTAGTTAATGGATATTTCTGTTTTCTGATTTATGAATTATGGGAAGAATTGAAGAATTCCTGTGAATTATGTGAGGAATGTGTGTTATATTTATGAGTTTCTACAATTAATGAAATGAATTCGAGACGAGTAACTGAGAATTGAAAAAGAATTTGGGAAATTTTGTTTTATTTGGGTTAGTGATATTCGGTGAATGAATTTGTTAATCTTGTGAGAAATGCACAATTTCACTCTTGTTAAGCGTTTCTACATTATTTGTGAGGATTTGAGATGATTATCTCAAAACTGAAGGAAGTTAGTTAATGGATATTTCTGTTTTCTGATTTATGAATTATGGGAAGAATTGAAGAATTCCTGTGAATTATGTGAGGAATGTGTGTTATATTTATGAGTTTCTACAATTAATGAAATGAATTCGAGACGAGTAACTGAGAATTGAAAAAGAATTTGGGAAATTTTGTTTTATTTGGGTTAGTGATATTCGGTGAATGAATTTGTTAATCTTGTGAGAAATGCACAATTTCACTCTTGTTAAGCGTTTCTACATTATTTGTGAGGATTTGAGATGATTATCTCAAAACTGAAGGAAGTTAGTTAATGGATATTTCTGTTTTCTGATTTATGAATTATGGGAAGAATTGAAGAATTCCTGTGAATTATGTGAGGAATGTGTGTTATATTTATGAGTTTCTACAATTAATGAAATGAATTCGAGACGAGTAACTGAGAATTGAAAAAGAATTTGGGAAATTTTGTTTTATTTGGGTTAGTGATATTCGGTGAATGAATTTGTTAATCTTGTGAGAAATGCACAATTTCACTCTTGTTAAGCGTTTCTACATTATTTGTGAGGATTTGAGATGATTATCTCAAAACTGAAGGAAGTTAGTTAATGGATATTTCTGTTTTCTGATTTATGAATTATGGGAAGAATTGAAGAATTCCTGTGAATTATGTGAGGAATGTGTGTTATATTTATGAGTTTCTACAATTAATGAAATGAATTCGAGACGAGTAACTGAGAATTGAAAAAGAATTTGGGAAATTTTGTTTTATTTAGTTTGGTGAATGAATTTGTTAATCTTGTGAGAAATGCACAATTTCACTCTTGTTAAGCGTTTCTACATTATTTGTGAGGATTTGAGATGATTATCTCAAAACTGAAGGAAGTTAGTTAATGGATATTTCTGTTTTCTGATTTATGAATTATGGGAAGAATTGAAGAATTCCTGTGAATTATGTGAGGAATGTGTGTTATATTTATGAGTTTCTACAATTAATGAAATGAATTCGAGACGAGTAACTGAGAATTGAAAAAGAATTTGGGAAATTTTGTTTTATTTGGGTTAGTGATATTCGGTGAATGAATTTGTTAATCTTGTGAGAAATGCACAATTTCACTCTTGTTAAGCGTTTCTACATTATTTGTGAGGATTTGAGATGATTATCTCAAAACTGAAGGAAGTTAGTTAATGGATATTTCTGTTTTCTGATTTATGAATTATGGGAAGAATTGAAGAATTCCTGTGAATTATGTGAGGAATGTGTGTTATATTTATGAGTTTCTACAATTAATGAAATGAATTCGAGACGAGTAACTGAGAATTGAAAAAGAATTTGGGAAATTTTGTTTTATTTGGGTTAGTGATATTCGGTGAATGAATTTGTTAATCTTGTGAGAAATGCACAATTTCACTCTTGTTAAGCGTTTCTACATTATTTGTGAGGATTTGAGATGATTATCTCAAAACTGAAGGAAGTTAGTTAATGGATATTTCTGTTTTCTGATTTATGAATTATGGGAAGAATTGAAGAATTCCTGTGAATTATGTGAGGAATGTGTGTTATATTTATGAGTTTCTACAATTAATGAAATGAATTCGAGACGAGTAACTGAGAATTGAAAAAGAATTTGGGAAATTTTGTTTTATTTTTTGTGTTATTCGGTGAATGAATTTGTTAATCTTGTGAGAAATGCACAATTTCACTCTTGTTAAGCGTTTCTACATTATTTGTGAGGATTTGAGATGATTATCTCAAAACTGAAGGAAGTTAGTTAATGGATATTTCTGTTTTCTGATTTATGAATTATGGGAAGAATTGAAGAATTCCTGTGAATTATGTGAGGAATGTGTGTTATATTTATGAGTTTCTACAATTAATGAAATGAATTCGAGACGAGTAACTGAGAATTGAAAAAGAATTTGGGAAATTTTGTTTTATTTGGGTTAGTGATATTCGGTGAATGAATTTGTTAATCTTGTGAGAAATGCACAATTTCACTCTTGTTAAGCGTTTCTACATTATTTGTGAGGATTTGAGATGATTATCTCAAAACTGAAGGAAGTTAGTTAATGGATATTTCTGTTTCTGATTTATGAATTATGGGAAGAATTGTGAGAAATGCACAATTTCACTCTTGTTAAGCGTTTCTACATTATTTGTGAGGATTTGAGATGATTATCTCAAAACTGAAGGAAGTTAGTTGGATATTTCTGTTTTCTGATTTATGAATTATGGGAAGAATTGAAGAATTCCTGTGAATTATGTGAGGAATGTGTGTTATATTTATGAGTTTCTACAATTAATGAAATGAATTCGAGACGAGTAACTGAGAATTGAAAAAGAATTTGGGAAATTTTGTTTATTTGGGTTAGTGATATTCGGTGAATGAATTTGTTAATCTTGTGAGAAATGCACAATTTCACTCTTGTTAAGCGTTTCTACATTATTTGTGAGGATTTGAGATGATTATCTCAAAACTGAAGGAAGTTAGTTAATGGATATTTCTGTTTTCTGATTTATGAATTATGGGAAGAATTGAAGAATTCCTGTGAATTATGTGAGGAATGTGTGTTATATTTATGAGTTTCTACAATTAATGAAATGAATTCGAGACGAGTAACTGAGAATTGAAAAAGAATTTGGGAAATTTTGTTTTATTTATTTTGTGATATTCGGTGAATGATTTGTTAATCTTGTGAGAAATGCACAATTTCACTCTTGTTAAGCGTTTCTACATTATTTGTGAGGATTTGAGATGATTATCTCAAAACTGAAGGAAGTTAGTTAATGGATATTTCTGTTTTCTGATTTATGAATTATGGGAAGAATTGAAGAATTCCTGTGAATTATGTGAGGAATGTGTGTTATATTTATGAGTTTCTACAATTAATGAAATGAATTCGAGACGAGTAACTGAGAATTGAAAAAGAATTTGGGAAATTTTGTTTTATTTGGGTTAGTGATATTCGGTGAATGAATTTGTTAATCTTGTGAGAAATGCACAATTTCACTCTTGTTAAGCGTTTCTACATTATTTGTGAGGATTTGAGATGATTATCTCAAAACTGAAGGAAGTTAGTTAATGGATATTTCTGTTTTCTGATTTATGAATTATGGGAAGAATTGAAGAATTCCTGTGAATTATGTGAGGAATGTGTGTTATATTTATGAGTTTCTACAATTAATGAAATGAATTCGAGACGAGTAACTGAGAATTGAAAAAGAATTTGGGAAATTTTGTTTTATTTGGGTTAGTGATATTCGGTGAATGAATTTGTTAATCTTGTGAGAAATGCACAATTTCACTCTTGTTAAGCGTTTCTACATTATTTGTGAGGATTTGAGATGATTATCTCAAAACTGAAGGAAGTTAGTTAATGGATATTTCTGTTTTCTGATTTATGAATTATGGGAAGAATTGAAGAATTCCTGTGAATTATGTGAGGAATGTGTGTTATATTTATGAGTTTCTACAATTAATGAAATGAATTCGAGACGAGTAACTGAGAATTGAAAAAGAATTTGGGAAATTTTGTTTAATTTGGGTTAGTGATATTCGGTGAATGAATTTGTTAATCTTGTGAGAAATGCACAATTTCACTCTTGTTAAGCGTTTCTACATTATTTGTGAGGATTTGAGATGATTATCTCAAAACTGAAGGAAGTTAGTTAATGGATATTTCTGTTTTCTGATTTATGAATTATGGGAAGAATTGAAGAATTCCTGTGAATTATGTGAGGAATGTGTGTTATATTTATGAGTTTCTACAATTGTTGAAATGAATTCGAGACGAGTAACTGAGAATTGAAAAAGAATTTGGGAAATTTTGTTTTATTTGGGTTAGTGATATTCGGTGAATGAATTTGTTAATCTTGTGAGAAATGCACAATTTCACTCTTGTTAAGCGTTTCTACATTATTTGTGAGGATTTGAGATGATTATCTCAAAACTGAAGGAAGTTAGTTAATGGATATTTCTGTTTTCTGATTTATGAATTATGGGAAGAATTGAAGAATTCCTGTGAATTATGTGAGGAATGTGTGTTATATTTATGAGTTTCTACAATTAATGAAATGAATTCGAGACGAGTAACTGAGAATTGAAAAAGAATTTGGGAAATTTTGTTTTATTTGGGTTAGTGATATTCGGTGAATGAATTTGTTAATCTTGTGAGAAATGCACAATTTCACTCTTGTTAAGCGTTTCTACATTATTTGTGAGGATTTGAGATGATTATCTCAAAACTGAAGGAAGTTAGTTAATGGATATTTCTGTTTTCTGATTTATGAATTATGGGAAGAATTGAAGAATTCCTGTGAATTATGTGAGGAATGTGTGTTATATTTATGAGTTTCTACAATTAATGAAATGAATTCGAGACGAGTAACTGAGAATTGAAAAAGAATTTGGGAAATTTTGTTTTATTTGGTTTAGTGATATTCGGTGAATGAATTTGTTAATCTTGTGAGAAATGCACAATTTCACTCTTGTTAAGCGTTTCTACATTATTTGTGAGGATTTGAGATGATTATCTCAAAACTGAAGGAAGTTAGTTAATGGATATTTCTGTTTTCTGATTTATGAATTATGGGAAGAATTGAAGAATTCCTGTGAATTATGTGAGGAATGTGTGTTATATTTATGAGTTTCTACAATTAATGAAATGAATTCGAGACGAGTAACTGAGAATTGAAAAAGAATTTGGGAAATTTTGTTTTATTTGGTTTGTGTTATTCGGTGAATGAATTTGTTAATCTTGTGAGAAATGCACAATTTCACTCTTGTTAAGCGTTTCTACATTATTTGTGAGGATTTGAGATGATTATCTCAAAACTGAAGGAAGTTAGTTAATGGATATTTCTGTTTTCTGATTTATGAATTATGGGAAGAATTGAAGAATTCCTGTGAATTATGTGAGGAATGTGTGTTATATTTATGAGTTTCTACAATTAATGAAATGAATTCGAGACGAGTAACTGAGAATTGAAAAAGAATTTGGGAAATTTTGTTTTATTTGGGTTAGTGATATTCGGTGAATGAATTTGTTAATCTTGTGAGAAATGCACAATTTCACTCTTGTTAAGCGTTTCTACATTATTTGTGAGGATTTGAGATGATTATCTCAAAACTGAAGGAAGTTAGTTAATGGATATTTCTGTTTTCTGATTTATGAATTATGGGAAGAATTGAAGAATTCCTGTGAATTATGTGAGGAATGTGTGTTATATTTATGAGTTTCTACAATTAATGAAATGAATTCGAGACGAGTAACTGAGAATTGAAAAAGAATTTGGGAAATTTTGTTTTATTTGGGTTAGTGATATTCGGTGAATGAATTTGTTAATCTTGTGAGAAATGCACAATTTCACTCTTGTTAAGCGTTTCTACATTATTTGTGAGGATTTGAGATGATTATCTCAAAACTGAAGGAAGTTAGTTAATGGATATTTCTGTTTTCTGATTTATGAATTATGGGAAGAATTGAAGAATTCCTGTGAATTATGTGAGGAATGTGTGTTATATTTATGAGTTTCTACAATTAATGAAATGAATTCGAGACGAGTAACTGAGAATTGAAAAAGAATTTGGGAAATTTTGTTTTATTTGGGTTAGTGATATTCGGTGAATGAATTTGTTAATCTTGTGAGAAATGCACAATTTCACTCTTGTTAAGCGTTTCTACATTATTTGTGAGGATTTGAGATGATTATCTCAAAACTGAAGGAAGTTAGTTAATGGATATTTCTGTTTTCTGATTTATGAATTATGGGAAGAATTGAAGAATTCCTGTGAATTATGTGAGGAATGTGTGTTATATTTATGAGTTTCTACAATTAATGAAATGAATTCGAGACGAGTAACTGAGAATTGAAAAAGAATTTGGGAAATTTTGTTTTATTTAGTTTGTGTTATACGGTGAATGAATTTGTTAATCTTGTGAGAAATGCACAATTTCACTCTTGTTAAGCGTTTCTACATTATTTGTGAGGATTTGAGATGATTATCTCAAAACTGAAGGAAGTTAGTTAATGGATATTTCTGTTTTCTGATTTATGAATTATGGGAAGAATTGAAGAATTCCTGTGAATTATGTGAGGAATGTGTGTTATATTTATGAGTTTCTACAATTAATGAAATGAATTCGAGACGAGTAACTGAGAATTGAAAAAGAATTTGGGAAATTTTGTTTTATTTGGGTTAGTGATATTCGGTGAATGAATTTGTTAATCTTGTGAGAAATGCACAATTTCACTCTTGTTAAGCGTTTCTACATTATTTGTGAGGATTTGAGATGATTATCTCAAAACTGAAGGAAGTTAGTTAATGGATATTTCTGTTTTCTGATTTATGAATTATGGGAAGAATTGAAGAATTCCTGTGAATTATGTGAGGAATGTGTGTTATATTTATGAGTTTCTACAATTAATGAAATGAATTCGAGACGAGTAACTGAGAATTGAAAAAGAATTTGGGAAATTTTGTTTTATTTGGGTTAGTGATATTCGGTGAATGAATTTGTTAATCTTGTGAGAAATGCACAATTTCACTCTTGTTAAGCGTTTCTACATTATTTGTGAGGATTTGAGATGATTATCTCAAAACTGAAGGAAGTTAGTTAATGGATATTTCTGTTTTCTGATTTATGAATTATGGGAAGAATTGAAGAATTCCTGTGAATTATGTGAGGAATGTGTGTTATATTTATGAGTTTCTACAATTAATGAAATGAATTCGAGACGAGTAACTGAGAATTGAAAAAGAATTTGGGAAATTTTGTTTTATTTGGTTAGTGATATTCGGTGAATGAATTTGTTAATCTTGTGAGAAATGCACAATTTCACTCTTGTTAAGCGTTTCTACATTATTTGTGAGGATTTGAGATGATTATCTCAAAACTGAAGGAAGTTAGTTAATGGATATTTCTGTTTTCTGATTTATGAATTATGGGAAGAATTGAAGAATTCCTGTGAATTATGTGAGGAATGTGTGTTATATTTATGAGTTTCTACAATTAATGAAATGAATTCGAGACGAGTAACTGAGAATTGAAAAAGAATTTGGGAAATTTTGTTTTATTTGGGTTAGTGATATTCGGTGAATGAATTTGTTAATCTTGTGAGAAATGCACAATTTCACTCTTGTTAAGCGTTTCTACATTATTTGTGAGGATTTGAGATGATTATCTCAAAACTGAAGGAAGTTAGTTAATGGATATTTCTGTTTTCTGATTTATGAATTATGGGAAGAATTGAAGAATTCCTGTGAATTATGTGAGGAATGTGTGTTATATTTATGAGTTTCTACAATTAATGAATGAATTCGAGACGAGTAACTGAGAATTGAAAAAGAATTTGGGAAATTTTGTTTTATTTGGTTGTGTTATACGGTGAATGAATTTGTTAATCTTGTGAGAAATGCACAATTTCACTCTTGTTAAGCGTTTCTACATTATTTGTGAGGATTTGAGATGATTATCTCAAAACTGAAGGAAGTTAGTTAATGGATATTTCTGTTTTCTGATTTATGAATTATGGGAAGAATTGAAGAATTCCTGTGAATTATGTGAGGAATGTGTGTTATATTTATGAGTTTCTACAATTAATGAAATGAATTCGAGACGAGTAACTGAGAATTGAAAAAGAATTTGGGAAATTTTGTTTATTTGGGTTAGTGATATTCGGTGAATGAATTTGTTAATCTTGTGAGAAATGCACAATTTCACTCTTGTTAAGCGTTTCTACATTATTTGTGAGGATTTGAGATGATTATCTCAAAACTGAAGGAAGTTAGTTAATGGATATTTCTGTTTTCTGATTTATGAATTATGGGAAGAATTGAAGAATTCCTGTGAATTATGTGAGGAATGTGTGTTATATTTATGAGTTTCTACAATTAATGAAATGAATTCGAGACGAGTAACTGAGAATTGAAAAAGAATTTGGGAAATTTTGTTTTATTTGGTTTAGTGTTATACGGTGAATGATTTTGTTAATCTTGTGAGAAATGCACAATTTCACTCTTGTTAAGCGTTTCTACATTATTTGTGAGGATTTGAGATGATTATCTCAAAACTGAAGGAAGTTAGTTAATGGATATTTCTGTTTTCTGATTTATGAATTATGGGAAGAATTGAAGAATTCCTGTGAATTATGTGAGGAATGTGTGTTATATTTATGAGTTTCTACAATTAATGAAATGAATTCGAGACGAGTAACTGAGAATTGAAAAAGAATTTGGGAAATTTTGTTTTATTTGGGTTAGTGATATTCGGTGAATGAATTTGTTAATCTTGTGAGAAATGCACAATTTCACTCTTGTTAAGCGTTTCTACATTATTTGTGAGGATTTGAGATGATTATCTCAAAACTGAAGGAAGTTAGTTAATGGATATTTCTGTTTTCTGATTTATGAATTATGGGAAGAATTGAAGAATTCCTGTGAATTATGTGAGGAATGTGTGTTATATTTATGAGTTTCTACAATTAATGAAATGAATTCGAGACGAGTAACTGAGAATTGAAAAAGAATTTGGGAAATTTTGTTTTATTTGGTTTGTGATATTCGGTGAATGAATTTGTTAATCTTGTGAGAAATGCACAATTTCACTCTTGTTAAGCGTTTCTACATTATTTGTGAGGATTTGAGATGATTATCTCAAAACTGAAGGAAGTTAGTTAATGGATATTTCTGTTTTCTGATTTATGAATTATGGGAAGAATTGAAGAATTCCTGTGAATTATGTGAGGAATGTGTGTTATATTTATGAGTTTCTACAATTAATGAAATGAATTCGAGACGAGTAACTGAGAATTGAAAAAGAATTTGGGAAATTTTGTTTTATTTGGGTTAGTGATATTCGGTGAATGAATTTGTTAATCTTGTGAGAAATGCACAATTTCACTCTTGTTAAGCGTTTCTACATTATTTGTGAGGATTTGAGATGATTATCTCAAAACTGAAGGAAGTTAGTTAATGGATATTTCTGTTTTCTGATTTATGAATTATGGGAAGAATTGAAGAATTCCTGTGAATTATGTGAGGAATGTGTGTTATATTTATGAGTTTCTACAATTAATGAAATGAATTCGAGACGAGTAACTGAGAATTGAAAAAGAATTTGGGAAATTTTGTTTTATTTATTTG
Organism: Leptinotarsa decemlineata; assembly: GCF_025532065.1. NCBI lineage: Eukaryota > Metazoa > Arthropoda > Insecta > Coleoptera > Chrysomelidae > Leptinotarsa > Leptinotarsa decemlineata. The sequence continues at coordinate 35,387 of NW_027412653.1, forward strand.
TGTGTTATTCGGTGAATGAATTTGTTAATCTTGTGAGAAATGCACAATTTCACTCTTGTTAAGCGTTTCTACATTATTTGTGAGGATTTGAGATGATTATCTCAAAACTGAAGGAAGTTAGTTAATGGATATTTCTGTTTTCTGATTTATGAATTATGGGAAGAATTGAAGAATTCCTGTGAATTATGTGAGGAATGTGTGTTATATTTATGAGTTTCTACAATTAATGAAATGAATTCGAGACGAGTAACTGAGAATTGAAAAAGAATTTGGGAAATTTTGTTTTATTTGGTTAGTGATATTCGGTGAATGAATTTGTTAATCTTGTGAGAAATGCACAATTTCACTCTTGTTAAGCGTTTCTACATTATTTGTGAGGATTTGAGATGATTATCTCAAAACTGAAGGAAGTTAGTTAATGGATATTTCTGTTTTCTGATTTATGAATTATGGGAAGAATTGAAGAATTCCTGTGAATTATGTGAGGAATGTGTGTTATATTTATGAGTTTCTACAATTAATGAAATGAATTCGAGACGAGTAACTGAGAATTGAAAAAGAATTTGGGAAATTTTGTTTTATTTGGGTTAGTGATATTCGGTGAATGAATTTGTTAATCTTGTGAGAAATGCACAATTTCACTCTTGTTAAGCGTTTCTACATTATTTGTGAGGATTTGAGATGATTATCTCAAAACTGAAGGAAGTTAGTTAATGGATATTTCTGTTTTCTGATTTATGAATTATGGGAAGAATTGAAGAATTCCTGTGAATTATGTGAGGAATGTGTGTTATATTTATGAGTTTCTACAATTAATGAAATGAATTCGAGACGAGTAACTGAGAATTGAAAAAGAATTTGGGAAATTTTGTTTTATTTGGTTTGTGTTTCGGTGAATGATTTTGTTAATCTTGTGAGAAATGCACAATTTCACTCTTGTTAAGCGTTTCTACATTATTTGTGAGGATTTGAGATGATTATCTCAAAACTGAAGGAAGTTAGTTAATGGATATTTCTGTTTTCTGATTTATGAATTATGGGAAGAATTGAAGAATTCCTGTGAATTATGTGAGGAATGTGTGTTATATTTATGAGTTTCTACAATTAATGAAATGAATTCGAGACGAGTAACTGAGAATTGAAAAAGAATTTGGGAAATTTTGTTTTATTTGGGTTTGTGTTATTCGGTGAATGAATTTGTTAATCTTGTGAGAAATGCACAATTTCACTCTTGTTAAGCGTTTCTACATTATTTGTGAGGATTTGAGATGATTATCTCAAAACTGAAGGAAGTTAGTTGGATATTTCTGTTTTCTGATTTATGAATTATGGGAAGAATTGAAGAATTCCTGTGAATTATGTGAGGAATGTGTGTTATATTTATGAGTTTCTACAATTAATGAAATGAATTCGAGACGAGTAACTGAGAATTGAAAAAGAATTTGGGAAATTTTGTTTTATTTGGGTTAGTGATATTCGGTGAATGAATTTGTTAATCTTGTGAGAAATGCACAATTTCACTCTTGTTAAGCGTTTCTACATTATTTGTGAGGATTTGAGATGATTATCTCAAAACTGAAGGAAGTTAGTTAATGGATATTTCTGTTTTCTGATTTATGAATTATGGGAAGAATTGAAGAATTCCTGTGAATTATGTGAGGAATGTGTGTTATATTTATGAGTTTCTACAATTAATGAAATGAATTCGAGACGAGTAACTGAGAATTGAAAAAGAATTTGGGAAATTTTGTTTTATTTGGGTTAGTGATATTCGGTGAATGAATTTGTTAATCTTGTGAGAAATGCACAATTTCACTCTTGTTAAGCGTTTCTACATTATTTGTGAGGATTTGAGATGATTATCTCAAAACTGAAGGAAGTTAGTTAATGGATATTTCTGTTTTCTGATTTATGAATTATGGGAAGAATTGAAGAATTCCTGTGAATTATGTGAGGAATGTGTGTTATATTTATGAGTTTCTACAATTAATGAAATGAATTCGAGACGAGTAACTGAGAATTGAAAAAGAATTTGGGAAATTTTGTTTTATTTGGGTTAGTGATATTCGGTGAATGAATTTGTTAATCTTGTGAGAAATGCACAATTTCACTCTTGTTAAGCGTTTCTACATTATTTGTGAGGATTTGAGATGATTATCTCAAAACTGAAGGAAGTTAGTTAATGGATATTTCTGTTTTCTGATTTATGAATTATGGGAAGAATTGAAGAATTCCTGTGAATTATGTGAGGAATGTGTGTTATATTTATGAGTTTCTACAATTAATGAAATGAATTCGAGACGAGTAACTGAGAATTGAAAAAGAATTTGGGAAATTTTGTTTTATTTGGTTTGTGATATTCGGTGAATGAATTTGTTAATCTTGTGAGAAATGCACAATTTCACTCTTGTTAAGCGTTTCTACATTATTTGTGAGGATTTGAGATGATTATCTCAAAACTGAAGGAAGTTAGTTAATGGATATTTCTGTTTTCTGATTTATGAATTATGGGAAGAATTGAAGAATTCCTGTGAATTATGTGAGGAATGTGTGTTATATTTATGAGTTTCTACAATTAATGAAATGAATTCGAGACGAGTAACTGAGAATTGAAAAAGAATTTGGGAAATTTTGTTTTATTTGGGTTAGTGATATTCGGTGAATGAATTTGTTAATCTTGTGAGAAATGCACAATTTCACTCTTGTTAAGCGTTTCTACATTATTTGTGAGGATTTGAGATGATTATCTCAAAACTGAAGGAAGTTAGTTAATGGATATTTCTGTTTTCTGATTTATGAATTATGGGAAGAATTGAAGAATTCCTGTGAATTATGTGAGGAATGTGTGTTATATTTATGAGTTTCTACAATTAATGAAATGAATTCGAGACGAGTAACTGAGAATTGAAAAAGAATTTGGGAAATTTTGTTTTATTTGGTTTGTGATATTCGGTGAATGAATTTGTTAATCTTGTGAGAAATGCACAATTTCACTCTTGTTAAGCGTTTCTACATTATTTGTGAGGATTTGAGATGATTATCTCAAAACTGAAGGAAGTTAGTTAATGGATATTTCTGTTTTCTGATTTATGAATTATGGGAAGAATTGAAGAATTCCTGTGAATTATGTGAGGAATGTGTGTTATATTTATGAGTTTCTACAATTAATGAAATGAATTCGAGACGAGTAACTGAGAATTGAAAAAGAATTTGGGAAATTTTGTTTTATTTGGGTTAGTGATATTCGGTGAATGAATTTGTTAATCTTGTGAGAAATGCACAATTTCACTCTTGTTAAGCGTTTCTACATTATTTGTGAGGATTTGAGATGATTATCTCAAAACTGAAGGAAGTTAGTTAATGGATATTTCTGTTTTCTGATTTATGAATTATGGGAAGAATTGAAGAATTCCTGTGAATTATGTGAGGAATGTGTGTTATATTTATGAGTTTCTACAATTGTTGAAATGAATTCGAGACGAGTAACTGAGAATTGAAAAAGAATTTGGGAAATTTTGTTTTATTTGGGTTGTGATATTCGGTGAATGAATTTGTTAATCTTGTGAGAAATGCACAATTTCACTCTTGTTAAGCGTTTCTACATTATTTGTGAGGATTTGAGATGATTATCTCAAAACTGAAGGAAGTTAGTTAATGGATATTTCTGTTTTCTGATTTATGAATTATGGGAAGAATTGAAGAATTCCTGTGAATTATGTGAGGAATGTGTGTTATATTTATGAGTTTCTACAATTAATGAAATGAATTCGAGACGAGTAACTGAGAATTGAAAAAGAATTTGGGAAATTTTGTTTTATTTGGTTTAGTGATATTCGGTGAATGAATTTGTTAATCTTGTGAGAAATGCACAATTTCACTCTTGTTAAGCGTTTCTACATTATTTGTGAGGATTTGAGATGATTATCTCAAAACTGAAGGAAGTTAGTTAATGGATATTTCTGTTTTCTGATTTATGAATTATGGGAAGAATTGAAGAATTCCTGTGAATTATGTGAGGAATGTGTGTTATATTTATGAGTTTCTACAATTAATGAAATGAATTCGAGACGAGTAACTGAGAATTGAAAAAGAATTTGGGAAATTTTGTTTTATTTGGGTTAGTGATATTCGGTGAATGAATTTGTTAATCTTGTGAGAAATGCACAATTTCACTCTTGTTAAGCGTTTCTACATTATTTGTGAGGATTTGAGATGATTATCTCAAAACTGAAGGAAGTTAGTTAATGGATATTTCTGTTTTCTGATTTATGAATTATGGGAAGAATTGAAGAATTCCTGTGAATTATGTGAGGAATGTGTGTTATATTTATGAGTTTCTACAATTAATGAAATGAATTCGAGACGAGTAACTGAGAATTGAAAAAGAATTTGGGAAATTTTGTTTTATTTGGGTTAGTGATATTCGGTGAATGAATTTGTTAATCTTGTGAGAAATGCACAATTTCACTCTTGTTAAGCGTTTCTACATTATTTGTGAGGATTTGAGATGATTATCTCAAAACTGAAGGAAGTTAGTTAATGGATATTTCTGTTTCCTGATTTAGAATTATGGGAAGAATTGTGAAAATGCACAATTTCACTCTTGTTAAGCGTTTCTACATTATTTGTGAGGATTTGAGATGATTCTCAAAACTGAAGGAAGTTAGTTAATGGATATTTCTGTTTTCTGATTTATGAATTATGGGAAGAATTGAAGAATTCCTGTGAATTATGTGAGGAATGTGTGTTATATTTATGAGTTTCTACAATTAATGAAATGAATTCGAGACGAGTAACTGAGAATTGAAAAAGAATTTGGGAAATTTTGTTTTATTTGGGTTAGTGATATTCGGTGAATGAATTTGTTAATCTTGTGAGAAATGCACAATTTCACTCTTGTTAAGCGTTTCTACATTATTTGTGAGGATTTGAGATGATTATCTCAAAACTGAAGGAAGTTAGTTAATGGATATTTCTGTTTTCTGATTTATGAATTATGGGAAGAATTGAAGAATTCCTGTGAATTATGTGAGGAATGTGTGTTATATTTATGAGTTTCTACAATTAATGAAATGAATTCGAGACGAGTAACTGAGAATTGAAAAAGAATTTGGGAAATTTTGTTTTATTTGGTTTGTGATATTCGGTGAATGAATTTGTTAATCTTGTGAGAAATGCACAATTTCACTCTTGTTAAGCGTTTCTACATTATTTGTGAGGATTTGAGATGATTATCTCAAAACTGAAGGAAGTTAGTTAATGGATATTTCTGTTTTCTGATTTATGAATTATGGGAAGAATTGAAGAATTCCTGTGAATTATGTGAGGAATGTGTGTTATATTTATGAGTTTCTACAATTAATGAAATGAATTCGAGACGAGTAACTGAGAATTGAAAAAGAATTTGGGAAATTTTGTTTTATTTGGGTTAGTGATATTCGGTGAATGAATTTGTTAATCTTGTGAGAAATGCACAATTTCACTCTTGTTAAGCGTTTCTACATTATTTGTGAGGATTTGAGATGATTATCTCAAAACTGAAGGAAGTTAGTTAATGGATATTTCTGTTTTCTGATTTATGAATTATGGGAAGAATTGAAGAATTCCTGTGAATTATGTGAGGAATGTGTGTTATATTTATGAGTTTCTACAATTAATGAAATGAATTCGAGACGAGTAACTGAGAATTGAAAAAGAATTTGGGAAATTTTGTTTTATTTGGTTTAGTGATATTCGGTGAATGAATTTGTTAATCTTGTGAGAAATGCACAATTTCACTCTTGTTAAGCGTTTCTACATTATTTGTGAGGATTTGAGATGATTATCTCAAAACTGAAGGAAGTTAGTTAATGGATATTTCTGTTTTCTGATTTATGAATTATGGGAAGAATTGAAGAATTCCTGTGAATTATGTGAGGAATGTGTGTTATATTTATGAGTTTCTACAATTAATGAAATGAATTCGAGACGAGTAACTGAGAATTGAAAAAGAATTTGGGAAATTTTGTTTTATTTGGGTTAGTGATATTCGGTGAATGAATTTGTTAATCTTGTGAGAAATGCACAATTTCACTCTTGTTAAGCGTTTCTACATTATTTGTGAGGATTTGAGATGATTATCTCAAAACTGAAGGAAGTTAGTTAATGGATATTTCTGTTTTCTGATTTATGAATTATGGGAAGAATTGAAGAATTCCTGTGAATTATGTGAGGAATGTGTGTTATATTTATGAGTTTCTACAATTAATGAAATGAATTCGAGACGAGTAACTGAGAATTGAAAAAGAATTTGGGAAATTTTGTTTTATTTGGTTAGTGATATTCGGTGAATGAATTTGTTAATCTTGTGAGAAATGCACAATTTCACTCTTGTTAAGCGTTTCTACATTATTTGTGAGGATTTGAGATGATTATCTCAAAACTGAAGGAAGTTAGTTAATGGATATTTCTGTTTTCTGATTTATGAATTATGGGAAGAATTGAAGAATTCCTGTGAATTATGTGAGGAATGTGTGTTATATTTATGAGTTTCTACAATTAATGAAATGAATTCGAGACGAGTAACTGAGAATTGAAAAAGAATTTGGGAAATTTTGTTTTATTTGGGTTAGTGATATTCGGTGAATGAATTTGTTAATCTTGTGAGAAATGCACAATTTCACTCTTGTTAAGCGTTTCTACATTATTTGTGAGGATTTGAGATGATTATCTCAAAACTGAAGGAAGTTAGTTAATGGATATTTCTGTTTTCTGATTTATGAATTATGGGAAGAATTGAAGAATTCCTGTGAATTATGTGAGGAATGTGTGTTATATTTATGAGTTTCTACAATTAATGAAATGAATTCGAGACGAGTAACTGAGAATTGAAAAAGAATTTGGGAAATTTTGTTTTATTTGGGTTAGTGATATTCGGTGAATGAATTTGTTAATCTTGTGAGAAATGCACAATTTCACTCTTGTTAAGCGTTTCTACATTATTTGTGAGGATTTGAGATGATTATCTCAAAACTGAAGGAAGTTAGTTAATGGATATTTCTGTTTTCTGATTTATGAATTATGGGAAGAATTGAAGAATTCCTGTGAATTATGTGAGGAATGTGTGTTATATTTATGAGTTTCTACAATTAATGAAATGAATTCGAGACGAGTAACTGAGAATTGAAAAAGAATTTGGGAAATTTTGTTTTATTTGGGTTAGTGATATTCGGTGAATGAATTTGTTAATCTTGTGAGAAATGCACAATTTCACTCTTGTTAAGCGTTTCTACATTATTTGTGAGGATTTGAGATGATTATCTCAAAACTGAAGGAAGTTAGTTAATGGATATTTCTGTTTTCTGATTTATGAATTATGGGAAGAATTGAAGAATTCCTGTGAATTATGTGAGGAATGTGTGTTATATTTATGAGTTTCTACAATTAATGAAATGAATTCGAGACGAGTAACTGAGAATTGAAAAAGAATTTGGGAAATTTTGTTTTATTTGGTTTGTGATATTCGGTGAATGAATTTGTTAATCTTGTGAGAAATGCACAATTTCACTCTTGTTAAGCGTTTCTACATTATTTGTGAGGATTTGAGATGATTATCTCAAAACTGAAGGAAGTTAGTTAATGGATATTTCTGTTTTCTGATTTATGAATTATGGGAAGAATTGAAGAATTCCTGTGAATTATGTGAGGAATGTGTGTTATATTTATGAGTTTCTACAATTAATGAAATGAATTCGAGACGAGTAACTGAGAATTGAAAAAGAATTTGGGAAATTTTGTTTTATTTGGGTTAGTGATATTCGGTGAATGAATTTGTTAATCTTGTGAGAAATGCACAATTTCACTCTTGTTAAGCGTTTCTACATTATTTGTGAGGATTTGAGATGATTATCTCAAAACTGAAGGAAGTTAGTTAATGGATATTTCTGTTTTCTGATTTATGAATTATGGGAAGAATTGAAGAATTCCTGTGAATTATGTGAGGAATGTGTGTTATATTTATGAGTTTCTACAATTAATGAAATGAATTCGAGACGAGTAACTGAGAATTGAAAAAGAATTTGGGAAATTTTGTTTTATTTGGGTTAGTGATATTCGGTGAATGAATTTGTTAATCTTGTGAGAAATGCACAATTTCACTCTTGTTAAGCGTTTCTACATTATTTGTGAGGATTTGAGATGATTATCTCAAAACTGAAGGAAGTTAGTTAATGGATATTTCTGTTTTCTGATTTATGAATTATGGGAAGAATTGAAGAATTCCTGTGAATTATGTGAGGAATGTGTGTTATATTTATGAGTTTCTACAATTAATGAAATGAATTCGAGACGAGTAACTGAGAATTGAAAAAGAATTTGGGAAATTTTGTTTTATTTGGGTTAGTGATATTCGGTGAATGAATTTGTTAATCTTGTGAGAAATGCACAATTTCACTCTTGTTAAGCGTTTCTACATTATTTGTGAGGATTTGAGATGATTATCTCAAAACTGAAGGAAGTTAGTTAATGGATATTTCTGTTTTCTGATTTATGAATTATGGGAAGAATTGAAGAATTCCTGTGAATTATGTGAGGAATGTGTGTTATATTTATGAGTTTCTACAATTAATGAAATGAATTCGAGACGAGTAACTGAGAATTGAAAAAGAATTTGGGAAATTTTGTTTTATTTGGGTTAGTGATATTCGGTGAATGAATTTGTTAATCTTGTGAGAAATGCACAATTTCACTCTTGTTAAGCGTTTCTACATTATTTGTGAGGATTTGAGATGATTATCTCAAAACTGAAGGAAGTTAGTTAATGGATATTTCTGTTTTCTGATTTATGAATTATGGGAAGAATTGAAGAATTCCTGTGAATTATGTGAGGAATGTGTGTTATATTTATGAGTTTCTACAATTAATGAAATGAATTCGAGACGAGTAACTGAGAATTGAAAAAGAATTTGGGAAATTTTGTTTTATTTGGTTTGTGTTATTCGGTGAATGAATTTGTTAATCTTGTGAGAAATGCACAATTTCACTCTTGTTAAGCGTTTCTACATTATTTGTGAGGATTTGAGATGATTATCTCAAAACTGAAGGAAGTTAGTTAATGGATATTTCTGTTTTCTGATTTATGAATTATGGGAAGAATTGAAGAATTCCTGTGAATTATGTGAGGAATGTGTGTTATATTTATGAGTTTCTACAATTAATGAAATGAATTCGAGACGAGTAACTGAGAATTGAAAAAGAATTTGGGAAATTTTGTTTTATTTGGGTTAGTGATATTCGGTGAATGAATTTGTTAATCTTGTGAGAAATGCACAATTTCACTCTTGTTAAGCGTTTCTACATTATTTGTGAGGATTTGAGATGATTATCTCAAAACTGAAGGAAGTTAGTTAATGGATATTTCTGTTTTCTGATTTATGAATTATGGGAAGAATTGAAGAATTCCTGTGAATTATGTGAGGAATGTGTGTTATATTTATGAGTTTCTACAATTAATGAAATGAATTCGAGACGAGTAACTGAGAATTGAAAAAGAATTTGGGAAATTTTGTTTTATTTGGTTAGTGATATTCGGTGAATGAATTTGTTAATCTTGTGAGAAATGCACAATTTCACTCTTGTTAAGCGTTTCTACATTATTTGTGAGGATTTGAGATGATTATCTCAAAACTGAAGGAAGTTAGTTAATGGATATTTCTGTTTTCTGATTTATGAATTATGGGAAGAATTGAAGAATTCCTGTGAATTATGTGAGGAATGTGTGTTATATTTATGAGTTTCTACAATTAATGAAATGAATTCGAGACGAGTAACTGAGAATTGAAAAAGAATTTGGGAAATTTTGTTTTATTTGGGTTAGTGATATTCGGTGAATGAATTTGTTAATCTTGTGAGAAATGCACAATTTCACTCTTGTTAAGCGTTTCTACATTATTTGTGAGGATTTGAGATGATTATCTCAAAACTGAAGGAAGTTAGTTAATGGATATTTCTGTTTTCTGATTTATGAATTATGGGAAGAATTGAAGAATTCCTGTGAATTATGTGAGGAATGTGTGTTATATTTATGAGTTTCTACAATTAATGAAATGAATTCGAGACGAGTAACTGAGAATTGAAAAAGAATTTGGGAAATTTTGTTTAATTTGGGTTAGTGATATTCGGTGAATGAATTTGTTAATCTTGTGAGAAATGCACAATTTCACTCTTGTTAAGCGTTTCTACATTATTTGTGAGGATTTGAGATGATTATCTCAAAACTGAAGGAAGTTAGTTAATGGATATTTCTGTTTTCTGATTTATGAATTATGGGAAGAATTGAAGAATTCCTGTGAATTATGTGAGGAATGTGTGTTATATTTATGAGTTTCTACAATTAATGAAATGAATTCGAGACGAGTAACTGAGAATTGAAAAAGAATTTGGGAAATTTTGTTTTATTTGGGTTAGTGATATTCGGTGAATGAATTTGTTAATCTTGTGAGAAATGCACAATTTCACTCTTGTTAAGCGTTTCTACATTATTTGTGAGGATTTGAGATGATTATCTCAAAACTGAAGGAAGTTAGTTAATGGATATTTCTGTTTTCTGATTTATGAATTATGGGAAGAATTGAAGAATTCCTGTGAATTATGTGAGGAATGTGTGTTATATTTATGAGTTTCTACAATTAATGAAATGAATTCGAGACGAGTAACTGAGAATTGAAAAAGAATTTGGGAAATTTTGTTTTATTTGGGTTAGTGATATTCGGTGAATGAATTTGTTAATCTTGTGAGAAATGCACAATTTCACTCTTGTTAAGCGTTTCTACATTATTTGTGAGGATTTGAGATGATTATCTCAAAACTGAAGGAAGTTAGTTAATGGATATTTCTGTTTTCTGATTTATGAATTATGGGAAGAATTGAAGAATTCCTGTGAATTATGTGAGGAATGTGTGTTATATTTATGAGTTTCTACAATTAATGAAATGAATTCGAGACGAGTAACTGAGAATTGAAAAAGAATTTGGGAAATTTTGTTTTATTTGTTTGTGTTATTCGGTGAATGAATTTGTTAATCTTGTGAGAAATGCACAATTTCACTCTTGTTAAGCGTTTCTACATTATTTGTGAGGATTTGAGATGATTATCTCAAAACTGAAGGAAGTTAGTTAATGGATATTTCTGTTTTCTGATTTATGAATTATGGGAAGAATTGAAGAATTCCTGTGAATTATGTGAGGAATGTGTGTTATATTTATGAGTTTCTACAATTAATGAAATGAATTCGAGACGAGTAACTGAGAATTGAAAAAGAATTTGGGAAATTTTGTTTTATTTGGGTTAGTGATATTCGGTGAATGAATTTGTTAATCTTGTGAGAAATGCACAATTTCACTCTTGTTAAGCGTTTCTACATTATTTGTGAGGATTTGAGATGATTATCTCAAAACTGAAGGAAGTTAGTTAATGGATATTTCTGTTTTCTGATTTATGAATTATGGGAAGAATTGAAGAATTCCTGTGAATTATGTGAGGAATGTGTGTTATATTTATGAGTTTCTACAATTAATGAAATGAATTCGAGACGAGTAACTGAGAATTGAAAAAGAATTTGGGAAATTTTGTTTTATTTGGGTTAGTGATATTCGGTGAATGAATTTGTTAATCTTGTGAGAAATGCACAATTTCACTCTTGTTAAGCGTTTCTACATTATTTGTGAGGATTTGAGATGATTATCTCAAAACTGAAGGAAGTTAGTTAATGGATATTTCTGTTTTCTGATTTATGAATTATGGGAAGAATTGAAGAATTCCTGTGAATTATGTGAGGAATGTGTGTTATATTTATGAGTTTCTACAATTAATGAAATGAATTCGAGACGAGTAACTGAGAATTGAAAAAGAATTTGGGAAATTTTGTTTTATTTGGGTTAGTGATATTCGGTGAATGAATTTGTTAATCTTGTGAGAAATGCACAATTTCACTCTTGTTAAGCGTTTCTACATTATTTGTGAGGATTTGAGATGATTATCTCAAAACTGAAGGAAGTTAGTTAATGGATATTTCTGTTTTCTGATTTATGAATTATGGGAAGAATTGAAGAATTCCTGTGAATTATGTGAGGAATGTGTGTTATATTTATGAGTTTCTACAATTAATGAAATGAATTCGAGACGAGTAACTGAGAATTGAAAAAGAATTTGGGAAATTTTGTTTTATTTGGGTTAGTGATATTCGGTGAATGAATTTGTTAATCTTGTGAGAAATGCACAATTTCACTCTTGTTAAGCGTTTCTACATTATTTGTGAGGATTTGAGATGATTATCTCAAAACTGAAGGAAGTTAGTTAATGGATATTTCTGTTTTCTGATTTATGAATTATGGGAAGAATTGAAGAATTCCTGTGAATTATGTGAGGAATGTGTGTTATATTTATGAGTTTCTACAATTAATGAAATGAATTCGAGACGAGTAACTGAGAATTGAAAAAGAATTTGGGAAATTTTGTTTTATTTGGGTTAGTGATATTCGGTGAATGAATTTGTTAATCTTGTGAGAAATGCACAATTTCACTCTTGTTAAGCGTTTCTACATTATTTGTGAGGATTTGAGATGATTATCTCAAAACTGAAGGAAGTTAGTTAATGGATATTTCTGTTTTCTGATTTATGAATTATGGGAAGAATTGAAGAATTCCTGTGAATTATGTGAGGAATGTGTGTTATATTTATGAGTTTCTACAATTAATGAAATGAATTCGAGACGAGTAACTGAGAATTGAAAAAGAATTTGGGAAATTTTGTTTTATTTGGGTTAGTGATATTCGGTGAATGAATTTGTTAATCTTGTGAGAAATGCACAATTTCACTCTTGTTAAGCGTTTCTACATTATTTGTGAGGATTTGAGATGATTATCTCAAAACTGAAGGAAGTTAGTTAATGGATATTTCTGTTTTCTGATTTATGAATTATGGGAAGAATTGAAGAATTCCTGTGAATTATGTGAGGAATGTGTGTTATATTTATGAGTTTCTACAATTAATGAAATGAATTCGAGACGAGTAACTGAGAATTGAAAAAGAATTTGGGAAATTTTGTTTTATTTGGGTTAGTGATATTCGGTGAATGAATTTGTTAATCTTGTGAGAAATGCACAATTTCACTCTTGTTAAGCGTTTCTACATTATTTGTGAGGATTTGAGATGATTATCTCAAAACTGAAGGAAGTTAGTTAATGGATATTTCTGTTTTCTGATTTATGAATTATGGGAAGAATTGAAGAATTCCTGTGAATTATGTGAGGAATGTGTGTTATATTTATGAGTTTCTACAATTAATGAAATGAATTCGAGACGAGTAACTGAGAATTGAAAAAGAATTTGGGAAATTTTGTTTTATTTGGGTTAGTGATATTCGGTGAATGAATTTGTTAATCTTGTGAGAAATGCACAATTTCACTCTTGTTAAGCGTTTCTACATTATTTGTGAGGATTTGAGATGATTATCTCAAAACTGAAGGAAGTTAGTTAATGGATATTTCTGTTTTCTGATTTATGAATTATGGGAAGAATTGAAGAATTCCTGTGAATTATGTGAGGAATGTGTGTTATATTTATGAGTTTCTACAATTAATGAAATGAATTCGAGACGAGTAACTGAGAATTGAAAAAGAATTTGGGAAATTTTGTTTTATTTGGGTTAGTGATATTCGGTGAATGAATTTGTTAATCTTGTGAGAAATGCACAATTTCACTCTTGTTAAGCGTTTCTACATTATTTGTGAGGATTTGAGATGATTATCTCAAAACTGAAGGAAGTTAGTTAATGGATATTTCTGTTTTCTGATTTATGAATTATGGGAAGAATTGAAGAATTCCTGTGAATTATGTGAGGAATGTGTGTTATATTTATGAGTTTCTACAATTAATGAAATGAATTCGAGACGAGTAACTGAGAATTGAAAAAGAATTTGGGAAATTTTGTTTTATTTGGGTTAGTGATATTCGGTGAATGAATTTGTTAATCTTGTGAGAAATGCACAATTTCACTCTTGTTAAGCGTTTCTACATTATTTGTGAGGATTTGAGATGATTATCTCAAAACTGAAGGAAGTTAGTTAATGGATATTTCTGTTTTCTGATTTATGAATTATGGGAAGAATTGAAGAATTCCTGTGAATTATGTGAGGAATGTGTGTTATATTTATGAGTTTCTACAATTAATGAAATGAATTCGAGACGAGTAACTGAGAATTGAAAAAGAATTTGGGAAATTTTGTTTTATTTGGTTAGTGATATTCGGTGAATGAATTTGTTAATCTTGTGAGAAATGCACAATTTCACTCTTGTTAAGCGTTTCTACATTATTTGTGAGGATTTGAGATGATTATCTCAAAACTGAAGGAAGTTAGTTAATGGATATTTCTGTTTTCTGATTTATGAATTATGGGAAGAATTGAAGAATTCCTGTGAATTATGTGAGGAATGTGTGTTATATTTATGAGTTTCTACAATTAATGAAATGAATTCGAGACGAGTAACTGAGAATTGAAAAAGAATTTGGGAAATTTTGTTTTATTTGGGTTAGTGATATTCGGTGAATGAATTTGTTAATCTTGTGAGAAATGCACAATTTCACTCTTGTTAAGCGTTTCTACATTATTTGTGAGGATTTGAGATGATTATCTCAAAACTGAAGGAAGTTAGTTAATGGATATTTCTGTTTTCTGATTTATGAATTATGGGAAGAATTGAAGAATTCCTGTGAATTATGTGAGGAATGTGTGTTATATTTATGAGTTTCTACAATTAATGAAATGAATTCGAGACGAGTAACTGAGAATTGAAAAAGAATTTGGGAAATTTTGTTTTATTTGGGTTAGTGATATTCGGTGAATGAATTTGTTAATCTTGTGAGAAATGCACAATTTCACTCTTGTTAAGCGTTTCTACATTATTTGTGAGGATTTGAGATGATTATCTCAAAACTGAAGGAAGTTAGTTAATGGATATTTCTGTTTTCTGATTTATGAATTATGGGAAGAATTGAAGAATTCCTGTGAATTATGTGAGGAATGTGTGTTATATTTATGAGTTTCTACAATTAATGAAATGAATTCGAGACGAGTAACTGAGAATTGAAAAAGAATTTGGGAAATTTTGTTTTATTTGGGTTAGTGATATTCGGTGAATGAATTTGTTAATCTTGTGAGAAATGCACAATTTCACTCTTGTTAAGCGTTTCTACATTATTTGTGAGGATTTGAGATGATTATCTCAAAACTGAAGGAAGTTAGTTAATGGATATTTCTGTTTTCTGATTTATGAATTATGGGAAGAATTGAAGAATTCCTGTGAATTATGTGAGGAATGTGTGTTATATTTATGAGTTTCTACAATTAATGAAATGAATTCGAGACGAGTAACTGAGAATTGAAAAAGAATTTGGGAAATTTTGTTTTATTTGGGTTAGTGATATTCGGTGAATGAATTTGTTAATCTTGTGAGAAATGCACAATTTCACTCTTGTTAAGCGTTTCTACATTATTTGTGAGGATTTGAGATGATTATCTCAAAACTGAAGGAAGTTAGTTAATGGATATTTCTGTTTTCTGATTTATGAATTATGGGAAGAATTGAAGAATTCCTGTGAATTATGTGAGGAATGTGTGTTATATTTATGAGTTTCTACAATTAATGAAATGAATTCGAGACGAGTAACTGAGAATTGAAAAAGAATTTGGGAAATTTTGTTTTATTTGGTTTGTGATATTCGGTGAATGAATTTGTTAATCTTGTGAGAAATGCACAATTTCACTCTTGTTAAGCGTTTCTACATTATTTG
Organism: Leptinotarsa decemlineata; assembly: GCF_025532065.1. Lineage (NCBI taxonomy): Eukaryota > Metazoa > Arthropoda > Insecta > Coleoptera > Chrysomelidae > Leptinotarsa > Leptinotarsa decemlineata. The sequence continues at coordinate 51,214 of NW_027412653.1, forward strand.
TGAGGATTTGAGATGATTATCTCAAAACTGAAGGAAGTTAGTTAATGGATATTTCTGTTTTCTGATTTATGAATTATGGGAAGAATTGAAGAATTCCTGTGAATTATGTGAGGAATGTGTGTTATATTTATGAGTTTCTACAATTAATGAAATGAATTCGAGACGAGTAACTGAGAATTGAAAAAGAATTTGGGAAATTTTGTTTTATTTGGGTTAGTGATATTCGGTGAATGAATTTGTTAATCTTGTGAGAAATGCACAATTTCACTCTTGTTAAGCGTTTCTACATTATTTGTGAGGATTTGAGATGATTATCTCAAAACTGAAGGAAGTTAGTTAATGGATATTTCTGTTTTCTGATTTATGAATTATGGGAAGAATTGAAGAATTCCTGTGAATTATGTGAGGAATGTGTGTTATATTTATGAGTTTCTACAATTAATGAAATGAATTCGAGACGAGTAACTGAGAATTGAAAAAGAATTTGGGAAATTTTGTTTTATTTGGGTTAGTGATATTCGGTGAATGAATTTGTTAATCTTGTGAGAAATGCACAATTTCACTCTTGTTAAGCGTTTCTACATTATTTGTGAGGATTTGAGATGATTATCTCAAAACTGAAGGAAGTTAGTTAATGGATATTTCTGTTTTCTGATTTATGAATTATGGGAAGAATTGAAGAATTCCTGTGAATTATGTGAGGAATGTGTGTTATATTTATGAGTTTCTACAATTAATGAAATGAATTCGAGACGAGTAACTGAGAATTGAAAAAGAATTTGGGAAATTTTGTTTTATTTGGTTAGTGATATTCGGTGAATGAATTTGTTAATCTTGTGAGAAATGCACAATTTCACTCTTGTTAAGCGTTTCTACATTATTTGTGAGGATTTGAGATGATTATCTCAAAACTGAAGGAAGTTAGTTAATGGATATTTCTGTTTTCTGATTTATGAATTATGGGAAGAATTGAAGAATTCCTGTGAATTATGTGAGGAATGTGTGTTATATTTATGAGTTTCTACAATTAATGAAATGAATTCGAGACGAGTAACTGAGAATTGAAAAAGAATTTGGGAAATTTTGTTTTATTTGGGTTAGTGATATTCGGTGAATGAATTTGTTAATCTTGTGAGAAATGCACAATTTCACTCTTGTTAAGCGTTTCTACATTATTTGTGAGGATTTGAGATGATTATCTCAAAACTGAAGGAAGTTAGTTAATGGATATTTCTGTTTTCTGATTTATGAATTATGGGAAGAATTGAAGAATTCCTGTGAATTATGTGAGGAATGTGTGTTATATTTATGAGTTTCTACAATTAATGAAATGAATTCGAGACGAGTAACTGAGAATTGAAAAAGAATTTGGGAAATTTTGTTTTATTTGGGTTAGTGATATTCGGTGAATGAATTTGTTAATCTTGTGAGAAATGCACAATTTCACTCTTGTTAAGCGTTTCTACATTATTTGTGAGGATTTGAGATGATTATCTCAAAACTGAAGGAAGTTAGTTAATGGATATTTCTGTTTTCTGATTTATGAATTATGGGAAGAATTGAAGAATTCCTGTGAATTATGTGAGGAATGTGTGTTATATTTATGAGTTTCTACAATTAATGAAATGAATTCGAGACGAGTAACTGAGAATTGAAAAAGAATTTGGGAAATTTTGTTTTATTTGGGTTAGTGATATTCGGTGAATGAATTTGTTAATCTTGTGAGAAATGCACAATTTCACTCTTGTTAAGCGTTTCTACATTATTTGTGAGGATTTGAGATGATTATCTCAAAACTGAAGGAAGTTAGTTAATGGATATTTCTGTTTTCTGATTTATGAATTATGGGAAGAATTGAAGAATTCCTGTGAATTATGTGAGGAATGTGTGTTATATTTATGAGTTTCTACAATTAATGAAATGAATTCGAGACGAGTAACTGAGAATTGAAAAAGAATTTGGGAAATTTTGTTTTATTTGGGTTAGTGATATTCGGTGAATGAATTTGTTAATCTTGTGAGAAATGCACAATTTCACTCTTGTTAAGCGTTTCTACATTATTTGTGAGGATTTGAGATGATTATCTCAAAACTGAAGGAAGTTAGTTAATGGATATTTCTGTTTTCTGATTTATGAATTATGGGAAGAATTGAAGAATTCCTGTGAATTATGTGAGGAATGTGTGTTATATTTATGAGTTTCTACAATTAATGAAATGAATTCGAGACGAGTAACTGAGAATTGAAAAAGAATTTGGGAAATTTTGTTTTATTTGGGTTAGTGATATTCGGTGAATGAATTTGTTAATCTTGTGAGAAATGCACAATTTCACTCTTGTTAAGCGTTTCTACATTATTTGTGAGGATTTGAGATGATTATCTCAAAACTGAAGGAAGTTAGTTAATGGATATTTCTGTTTTCTGATTTATGAATTATGGGAAGAATTGAAGAATTCCTGTGAATTATGTGAGGAATGTGTGTTATATTTATGAGTTTCTACAATTAATGAAATGAATTCGAGACGAGTAACTGAGAATTGAAAAAGAATTTGGGAAATTTTGTTTTATTTGGGTTAGTGATATTCGGTGAATGAATTTGTTAATCTTGTGAGAAATGCACAATTTCACTCTTGTTAAGCGTTTCTACATTATTTGTGAGGATTTGAGATGATTATCTCAAAACTGAAGGAAGTTAGTTAATGGATATTTCTGTTTTCTGATTTATGAATTATGGGAAGAATTGAAGAATTCCTGTGAATTATGTGAGGAATGTGTGTTATATTTATGAGTTTCTACAATTAATGAAATGAATTCGAGACGAGTAACTGAGAATTGAAAAAGAATTTGGGAAATTTTGTTTTATTTGGGTTAGTGATATTCGGTGAATGAATTTGTTAATCTTGTGAGAAATGCACAATTTCACTCTTGTTAAGCGTTTCTACATTATTTGTGAGGATTTGAGATGATTATCTCAAAACTGAAGGAAGTTAGTTAATGGATATTTCTGTTTTCTGATTTATGAATTATGGGAAGAATTGAAGAATTCCTGTGAATTATGTGAGGAATGTGTGTTATATTTATGAGTTTCTACAATTAATGAAATGAATTCGAGACGAGTAACTGAGAATTGAAAAAGAATTTGGGAAATTTTGTTTTATTTGGGTTAGTGATATTCGGTGAATGAATTTGTTAATCTTGTGAGAAATGCACAATTTCACTCTTGTTAAGCGTTTCTACATTATTTGTGAGGATTTGAGATGATTATCTCAAAACTGAAGGAAGTTAGTTAATGGATATTTCTGTTTTCTGATTTATGAATTATGGGAAGAATTGAAGAATTCCTGTGAATTATGTGAGGAATGTGTGTTATATTTATGAGTTTCTACAATTAATGAAATGAATTCGAGACGAGTAACTGAGAATTGAAAAAGAATTTGGGAAATTTTGTTTTATTTGGGTTAGTGATATTCGGTGAATGAATTTGTTAATCTTGTGAGAAATGCACAATTTCACTCTTGTTAAGCGTTTCTACATTATTTGTGAGGATTTGAGATGATTATCTCAAAACTGAAGGAAGTTAGTTAATGGATATTTCTGTTTTCTGATTTATGAATTATGGGAAGAATTGAAGAATTCCTGTGAATTATGTGAGGAATGTGTGTTATATTTATGAGTTTCTACAATTAATGAAATGAATTCGAGACGAGTAACTGAGAATTGAAAAAGAATTTGGGAAATTTTGTTTTATTTGGGTTAGTGATATTCGGTGAATGAATTTGTTAATCTTGTGAGAAATGCACAATTTCACTCTTGTTAAGCGTTTCTACATTATTTGTGAGGATTTGAGATGATTATCTCAAAACTGAAGGAAGTTAGTTAATGGATATTTCTGTTTTCTGATTTATGAATTATGGGAAGAATTGAAGAATTCCTGTGAATTATGTGAGGAATGTGTGTTATATTTATGAGTTTCTACAATTAATGAAATGAATTCGAGACGAGTAACTGAGAATTGAAAAAGAATTTGGGAAATTTTGTTTTATTTGGTTAGTGATATTCGGTGAATGAATTTGTTAATCTTGTGAGAAATGCACAATTTCACTCTTGTTAAGCGTTTCTACATTATTTGTGAGGATTTGAGATGATTATCTCAAAACTGAAGGAAGTTAGTTAATGGATATTTCTGTTTTCTGATTTATGAATTATGGGAAGAATTGAAGAATTCCTGTGAATTATGTGAGGAATGTGTGTTATATTTATGAGTTTCTACAATTAATGAAATGAATTCGAGACGAGTAACTGAGAATTGAAAAAGAATTTGGGAAATTTTGTTTTATTTGGTTAGTGATATTCGGTGAATGAATTTGTTAATCTTGTGAGAAATGCACAATTTCACTCTTGTTAAGCGTTTCTACATTATTTGTGAGGATTTGAGATGATTATCTCAAAACTGAAGGAAGTTAGTTAATGGATATTTCTGTTTTCTGATTTATGAATTATGGGAAGAATTGAAGAATTCCTGTGAATTATGTGAGGAATGTGTGTTATATTTATGAGTTTCTACAATTAATGAAATGAATTCGAGACGAGTAACTGAGAATTGAAAAAGAATTTGGGAAATTTTGTTTTATTTGGGTTAGTGATATTCGGTGAATGAATTTGTTAATCTTGTGAGAAATGCACAATTTCACTCTTGTTAAGCGTTTCTACATTATTTGTGAGGATTTGAGATGATTATCTCAAAACTGAAGGAAGTTAGTTAATGGATATTTCTGTTTTCTGATTTATGAATTATGGGAAGAATTGAAGAATTCCTGTGAATTATGTGAGGAATGTGTGTTATATTTATGAGTTTCTACAATTAATGAAATGAATTCGAGACGAGTAACTGAGAATTGAAAAAGAATTTGGGAAATTTTGTTTTATTTGGGTTAGTGATATTCGGTGAATGAATTTGTTAATCTTGTGAGAAATGCACAATTTCACTCTTGTTAAGCGTTTCTACATTATTTGTGAGGATTTGAGATGATTATCTCAAAACTGAAGGAAGTTAGTTAATGGATATTTCTGTTTTCTGATTTATGAATTATGGGAAGAATTGAAGAATTCCTGTGAATTATGTGAGGAATGTGTGTTATATTTATGAGTTTCTACAATTAATGAAATGAATTCGAGACGAGTAACTGAGAATTGAAAAAGAATTTGGGAAATTTTGTTTTATTTGGGTTAGTGATATTCGGTGAATGAATTTGTTAATCTTGTGAGAAATGCACAATTTCACTCTTGTTAAGCGTTTCTACATTATTTGTGAGGATTTGAGATGATTATCTCAAAACTGAAGGAAGTTAGTTAATGGATATTTCTGTTTTCTGATTTATGAATTATGGGAAGAATTGAAGAATTCCTGTGAATTATGTGAGGAATGTGTGTTATATTTATGAGTTTCTACAATTAATGAAATGAATTCGAGACGAGTAACTGAGAATTGAAAAAGAATTTGGGAAATTTTGTTTTATTTGGGTTAGTGATATTCGGTGAATGAATTTGTTAATCTTGTGAGAAATGCACAATTTCACTCTTGTTAAGCGTTTCTACATTATTTGTGAGGATTTGAGATGATTATCTCAAAACTGAAGGAAGTTAGTTAATGGATATTTCTGTTTTCTGATTTATGAATTATGGGAAGAATTGAAGAATTCCTGTGAATTATGTGAGGAATGTGTGTTATATTTATGAGTTTCTACAATTAATGAAATGAATTCGAGACGAGTAACTGAGAATTGAAAAAGAATTTGGGAAATTTTGTTTTATTTGGGTTAGTGATATTCGGTGAATGAATTTGTTAATCTTGTGAGAAATGCACAATTTCACTCTTGTTAAGCGTTTCTACATTATTTGTGAGGATTTGAGATGATTATCTCAAAACTGAAGGAAGTTAGTTAATGGATATTTCTGTTTTCTGATTTATGAATTATGGGAAGAATTGAAGAATTCCTGTGAATTATGTGAGGAATGTGTGTTATATTTATGAGTTTCTACAATTAATGAAATGAATTCGAGACGAGTAACTGAGAATTGAAAAAGAATTTGGGAAATTTTGTTTTATTTGGGTTAGTGATATTCGGTGAATGAATTTGTTAATCTTGTGAGAAATGCACAATTTCACTCTTGTTAAGCGTTTCTACATTATTTGTGAGGATTTGAGATGATTATCTCAAAACTGAAGGAAGTTAGTTAATGGATATTTCTGTTTTCTGATTTATGAATTATGGGAAGAATTGAAGAATTCCTGTGAATTATGTGAGGAATGTGTGTTATATTTATGAGTTTCTACAATTAATGAAATGAATTCGAGACGAGTAACTGAGAATTGAAAAAGAATTTGGGAAATTTTGTTTTATTTGGGTTAGTGATATTCGGTGAATGAATTTGTTAATCTTGTGAGAAATGCACAATTTCACTCTTGTTAAGCGTTTCTACATTATTTGTGAGGATTTGAGATGATTATCTCAAAACTGAAGGAAGTTAGTTAATGGATATTTCTGTTTTCTGATTTATGAATTATGGGAAGAATTGAAGAATTCCTGTGAATTATGTGAGGAATGTGTGTTATATTTATGAGTTTCTACAATTAATGAAATGAATTCGAGACGAGTAACTGAGAATTGAAAAAGAATTTGGGAAATTTTGTTTTATTTGGGTTAGTGATATTCGGTGAATGAATTTGTTAATCTTGTGAGAAATGCACAATTTCACTCTTGTTAAGCGTTTCTACATTATTTGTGAGGATTTGAGATGATTATCTCAAAACTGAAGGAAGTTAGTTAATGGATATTTCTGTTTTCTGATTTATGAATTATGGGAAGAATTGAAGAATTCCTGTGAATTATGTGAGGAATGTGTGTTATATTTATGAGTTTCTACAATTAATGAAATGAATTCGAGACGAGTAACTGAGAATTGAAAAAGAATTTGGGAAATTTTGTTTTATTTGGGTTAGTGATATTCGGTGAATGAATTTGTTAATCTTGTGAGAAATGCACAATTTCACTCTTGTTAAGCGTTTCTACATTATTTGTGAGGATTTGAGATGATTATCTCAAAACTGAAGGAAGTTAGTTAATGGATATTTCTGTTTTCTGATTTATGAATTATGGGAAGAATTGAAGAATTCCTGTGAATTATGTGAGGAATGTGTGTTATATTTATGAGTTTCTACAATTAATGAAATGAATTCGAGACGAGTAACTGAGAATTGAAAAAGAATTTGGGAAATTTTGTTTTATTTGGGTTAGTGATATTCGGTGAATGAATTTGTTAATCTTGTGAGAAATGCACAATTTCACTCTTGTTAAGCGTTTCTACATTATTTGTGAGGATTTGAGATGATTATCTCAAAACTGAAGGAAGTTAGTTAATGGATATTTCTGTTTTCTGATTTATGAATTATGGGAAGAATTGAAGAATTCCTGTGAATTATGTGAGGAATGTGTGTTATATTTATGAGTTTCTACAATTAATGAAATGAATTCGAGACGAGTAACTGAGAATTGAAAAAGAATTTGGGAAATTTTGTTTTATTTGGGTTAGTGATATTCGGTGAATGAATTTGTTAATCTTGTGAGAAATGCACAATTTCACTCTTGTTAAGCGTTTCTACATTATTTGTGAGGATTTGAGATGATTATCTCAAAACTGAAGGAAGTTAGTTAATGGATATTTCTGTTTTCTGATTTATGAATTATGGGAAGAATTGAAGAATTCCTGTGAATTATGTGAGGAATGTGTGTTATATTTATGAGTTTCTACAATTAATGAAATGAATTCGAGACGAGTAACTGAGAATTGAAAAAGAATTTGGGAAATTTTGTTTTATTTGGGTTAGTGATATTCGGTGAATGAATTTGTTAATCTTGTGAGAAATGCACAATTTCACTCTTGTTAAGCGTTTCTACATTATTTGTGAGGATTTGAGATGATTATCTCAAAACTGAAGGAAGTTAGTTAATGGATATTTCTGTTTTCTGATTTATGAATTATGGGAAGAATTGAAGAATTCCTGTGAATTATGTGAGGAATGTGTGTTATATTTATGAGTTTCTACAATTAATGAAATGAATTCGAGACGAGTAACTGAGAATTGAAAAAGAATTTGGGAAATTTTGTTTTATTTGGGTTAGTGATATTCGGTGAATGAATTTGTTAATCTTGTGAGAAATGCACAATTTCACTCTTGTTAAGCGTTTCTACATTATTTGTGAGGATTTGAGATGATTATCTCAAAACTGAAGGAAGTTAGTTAATGGATATTTCTGTTTTCTGATTTATGAATTATGGGAAGAATTGAAGAATTCCTGTGAATTATGTGAGGAATGTGTGTTATATTTATGAGTTTCTACAATTAATGAAATGAATTCGAGACGAGTAACTGAGAATTGAAAAAGAATTTGGGAAATTTTGTTTTATTTGGGTTAGTGATATTCGGTGAATGAATTTGTTAATCTTGTGAGAAATGCACAATTTCACTCTTGTTAAGCGTTTCTACATTATTTGTGAGGATTTGAGATGATTATCTCAAAACTGAAGGAAGTTAGTTAATGGATATTTCTGTTTTCTGATTTATGAATTATGGGAAGAATTGAAGAATTCCTGTGAATTATGTGAGGAATGTGTGTTATATTTATGAGTTTCTACAATTAATGAAATGAATTCGAGACGAGTAACTGAGAATTGAAAAAGAATTTGGGAAATTTTGTTTTATTTGGGTTAGTGATATTCGGTGAATGAATTTGTTAATCTTGTGAGAAATGCACAATTTCACTCTTGTTAAGCGTTTCTACATTATTTGTGAGGATTTGAGATGATTATCTCAAAACTGAAGGAAGTTAGTTAATGGATATTTCTGTTTTCTGATTTATGAATTATGGGAAGAATTGAAGAATTCCTGTGAATTATGTGAGGAATGTGTGTTATATTTATGAGTTTCTACAATTAATGAAATGAATTCGAGACGAGTAACTGAGAATTGAAAAAGAATTTGGGAAATTTTGTTTTATTTGGGTTAGTGATATTCGGTGAATGAATTTGTTAATCTTGTGAGAAATGCACAATTTCACTCTTGTTAAGCGTTTCTACATTATTTGTGAGGATTTGAGATGATTATCTCAAAACTGAAGGAAGTTAGTTAATGGATATTTCTGTTTTCTGATTTATGAATTATGGGAAGAATTGAAGAATTCCTGTGAATTATGTGAGGAATGTGTGTTATATTTATGAGTTTCTACAATTAATGAAATGAATTCGAGACGAGTAACTGAGAATTGAAAAAGAATTTGGGAAATTTTGTTTTATTTGGGTTAGTGATATTCGGTGAATGAATTTGTTAATCTTGTGAGAAATGCACAATTTCACTCTTGTTAAGCGTTTCTACATTATTTGTGAGGATTTGAGATGATTATCTCAAAACTGAAGGAAGTTAGTTAATGGATATTTCTGTTTTCTGATTTATGAATTATGGGAAGAATTGAAGAATTCCTGTGAATTATGTGAGGAATGTGTGTTATATTTATGAGTTTCTACAATTAATGAAATGAATTCGAGACGAGTAACTGAGAATTGAAAAAGAATTTGGGAAATTTTGTTTTATTTGGGTTAGTGATATTCGGTGAATGAATTTGTTAATCTTGTGAGAAATGCACAATTTCACTCTTGTTAAGCGTTTCTACATTATTTGTGAGGATTTGAGATGATTATCTCAAAACTGAAGGAAGTTAGTTAATGGATATTTCTGTTTTCTGATTTATGAATTATGGGAAGAATTGAAGAATTCCTGTGAATTATGTGAGGAATGTGTGTTATATTTATGAGTTTCTACAATTAATGAAATGAATTCGAGACGAGTAACTGAGAATTGAAAAAGAATTTGGGAAATTTTGTTTTATTTGGGTTAGTGATATTCGGTGAATGAATTTGTTAATCTTGTGAGAAATGCACAATTTCACTCTTGTTAAGCGTTTCTACATTATTTGTGAGGATTTGAGATGATTATCTCAAAACTGAAGGAAGTTAGTTAATGGATATTTCTGTTTTCTGATTTATGAATTATGGGAAGAATTGAAGAATTCCTGTGAATTATGTGAGGAATGTGTGTTATATTTATGAGTTTCTACAATTAATGAAATGAATTCGAGACGAGTAACTGAGAATTGAAAAAGAATTTGGGAAATTTTGTTTTATTTGGGTTAGTGATATTCGGTGAATGAATTTGTTAATCTTGTGAGAAATGCACAATTTCACTCTTGTTAAGCGTTTCTACATTATTTGTGAGGATTTGAGATGATTATCTCAAAACTGAAGGAAGTTAGTTAATGGATATTTCTGTTTTCTGATTTATGAATTATGGGAAGAATTGAAGAATTCCTGTGAATTATGTGAGGAATGTGTGTTATATTTATGAGTTTCTACAATTAATGAAATGAATTCGAGACGAGTAACTGAGAATTGAAAAAGAATTTGGGAAATTTTGTTTTATTTGGGTTAGTGATATTCGGTGAATGAATTTGTTAATCTTGTGAGAAATGCACAATTTCACTCTTGTTAAGCGTTTCTACATTATTTGTGAGGATTTGAGATGATTATCTCAAAACTGAAGGAAGTTAGTTAATGGATATTTCTGTTTTCTGATTTATGAATTATGGGAAGAATTGAAGAATTCCTGTGAATTATGTGAGGAATGTGTGTTATATTTATGAGTTTCTACAATTAATGAAATGAATTCGAGACGAGTAACTGAGAATTGAAAAAGAATTTGGGAAATTTTGTTTTATTTGGGTTAGTGATATTCGGTGAATGAATTTGTTAATCTTGTGAGAAATGCACAATTTCACTCTTGTTAAGCGTTTCTACATTATTTGTGAGGATTTGAGATGATTATCTCAAAACTGAAGGAAGTTAGTTAATGGATATTTCTGTTTTCTGATTTATGAATTATGGGAAGAATTGAAGAATTCCTGTGAATTATGTGAGGAATGTGTGTTATATTTATGAGTTTCTACAATTAATGAAATGAATTCGAGACGAGTAACTGAGAATTGAAAAAGAATTTGGGAAATTTTGTTTTATTTGGGTTAGTGATATTCGGTGAATGAATTTGTTAATCTTGTGAGAAATGCACAATTTCACTCTTGTTAAGCGTTTCTACATTATTTGTGAGGATTTGAGATGATTATCTCAAAACTGAAGGAAGTTAGTTAATGGATATTTCTGTTTTCTGATTTATGAATTATGGGAAGAATTGAAGAATTCCTGTGAATTATGTGAGGAATGTGTGTTATATTTATGAGTTTCTACAATTAATGAAATGAATTCGAGACGAGTAACTGAGAATTGAAAAAGAATTTGGGAAATTTTGTTTTATTTGGGTTAGTGATATTCGGTGAATGAATTTGTTAATCTTGTGAGAAATGCACAATTTCACTCTTGTTAAGCGTTTCTACATTATTTGTGAGGATTTGAGATGATTATCTCAAAACTGAAGGAAGTTAGTTAATGGATATTTCTGTTTTCTGATTTATGAATTATGGGAAGAATTGAAGAATTCCTGTGAATTATGTGAGGAATGTGTGTTATATTTATGAGTTTCTACAATTAATGAAATGAATTCGAGACGAGTAACTGAGAATTGAAAAAGAATTTGGGAAATTTTGTTTTATTTGGGTTAGTGATATTCGGTGAATGAATTTGTTAATCTTGTGAGAAATGCACAATTTCACTCTTGTTAAGCGTTTCTACATTATTTGTGAGGATTTGAGATGATTATCTCAAAACTGAAGGAAGTTAGTTAATGGATATTTCTGTTTTCTGATTTATGAATTATGGGAAGAATTGAAGAATTCCTGTGAATTATGTGAGGAATGTGTGTTATATTTATGAGTTTCTACAATTAATGAAATGAATTCGAGACGAGTAACTGAGAATTGAAAAAGAATTTGGGAAATTTTGTTTTATTTGGGTTAGTGATATTCGGTGAATGAATTTGTTAATCTTGTGAGAAATGCACAATTTCACTCTTGTTAAGCGTTTCTACATTATTTGTGAGGATTTGAGATGATTATCTCAAAACTGAAGGAAGTTAGTTAATGGATATTTCTGTTTTCTGATTTATGAATTATGGGAAGAATTGAAGAATTCCTGTGAATTATGTGAGGAATGTGTGTTATATTTATGAGTTTCTACAATTAATGAAATGAATTCGAGACGAGTAACTGAGAATTGAAAAAGAATTTGGGAAATTTTGTTTTATTTGGGTTAGTGATATTCGGTGAATGAATTTGTTAATCTTGTGAGAAATGCACAATTTCACTCTTGTTAAGCGTTTCTACATTATTTGTGAGGATTTGAGATGATTATCTCAAAACTGAAGGAAGTTAGTTAATGGATATTTCTGTTTTCTGATTTATGAATTATGGGAAGAATTGAAGAATTCCTGTGAATTATGTGAGGAATGTGTGTTATATTTATGAGTTTCTACAATTAATGAAATGAATTCGAGACGAGTAACTGAGAATTGAAAAAGAATTTGGGAAATTTTGTTTTATTTGGGTTAGTGATATTCGGTGAATGAATTTGTTAATCTTGTGAGAAATGCACAATTTCACTCTTGTTAAGCGTTTCTACATTATTTGTGAGGATTTGAGATGATTATCTCAAAACTGAAGGAAGTTAGTTAATGGATATTTCTGTTTTCTGATTTATGAATTATGGGAAGAATTGAAGAATTCCTGTGAATTATGTGAGGAATGTGTGTTATATTTATGAGTTTCTACAATTAATGAAATGAATTCGAGACGAGTAACTGAGAATTGAAAAAGAATTTGGGAAATTTTGTTTTATTTGGGTTAGTGATATTCGGTGAATGAATTTGTTAATCTTGTGAGAAATGCACAATTTCACTCTTGTTAAGCGTTTCTACATTATTTGTGAGGATTTGAGATGATTATCTCAAAACTGAAGGAAGTTAGTTAATGGATATTTCTGTTTTCTGATTTATGAATTATGGGAAGAATTGAAGAATTCCTGTGAATTATGTGAGGAATGTGTGTTTATATTTATGAGTTTCTACAATTAATGAAATGAATTCGAGACGAGTAACTGAGAATTGAAAAAGAATTTGGGAAATTTTGTTTTATTTGGGTTAGTGATATTCGGTGAATGAATTTGTTAATCTTGTGAGAAATGCACAATTTCACTCTTGTTAAGCGTTTCTACATTATTTGTGAGGATTTGAGATGATTATCTCAAAACTGAAGGAAGTTAGTTAATGGATATTTCTGTTTTCTGATTTATGAATTATGGGAAGAATTGAAGAATTCCTGTGAATTATGTGAGGAATGTGTGTTATATTTATGAGTTTCTACAATTAATGAAATGAATTCGAGACGAGTAACTGAGAATTGAAAAAGAATTTGGGAAATTTTGTTTTATTTGGGTTAGTGATATTCGGTGAATGAATTTGTTAATCTTGTGAGAAATGCACAATTTCACTCTTGTTAAGCGTTTCTACATTATTTGTGAGGATTTGAGATGATTATCTCAAAACTGAAGGAAGTTAGTTAATGGATATTTCTGTTTTCTGATTTATGAATTATGGGAAGAATTGAAGAATTCCTGTGAATTATGTGAGGAATGTGTGTTATATTTATGAGTTTCTACAATTAATGAAATGAATTCGAGACGAGTAACTGAGAATTGAAAAAGAATTTGGGAAATTTTGTTTTATTTGGGTTAGTGATATTCGGTGAATGAATTTGTTAATCTTGTGAGAAATGCACAATTTCACTCTTGTTAAGCGTTTCTACATTATTTGTGAGGATTTGAGATGATTATCTCAAAACTGAAGGAAGTTAGTTAATGGATATTTCTGTTTTCTGATTTATGAATTATGGGAAGAATTGAAGAATTCCTGTGAATTATGTGAGGAATGTGTGTTATATTTATGAGTTTCTACAATTAATGAAATGAATTCGAGACGAGTAACTGAGAATTGAAAAAGAATTTGGGAAATTTTGTTTTATTTGGTTTGTGATATTCGGTGAATGAATTTGTTAATCTTGTGAGAAATGCACAATTTCACTCTTGTTAAGCGTTTCTACATTATTTGTGAGGATTTGAGATGATTATCTCAAAACTGAAGGAAGTTAGTTAATGGATATTTCTGTTTTCTGATTTATGAATTATGGGAAGAATTGAAGAATTCCTGTGAATTATGTGAGGAATGTGTGTTATATTTATGAGTTTCTACAATTAATGAAATGAATTCGAGACGAGTAACTGAGAATTGAAAAAGAATTTGGGAAATTTTGTTTTATTTGGGTTAGTGATATTCGGTGAATGAATTTGTTAATCTTGTGAGAAATGCACAATTTCACTCTTGTTAAGCGTTTCTACATTATTTGTGAGGATTTGAGATGATTATCTCAAAACTGAAGGAAGTTAGTTAATGGATATTTCTGTTTTCTGATTTATGAATTATGGGAAGAATTGAAGAATTCCTGTGAATTATGTGAGGAATGTGTGTTATATTTATGAGTTTCTACAATTAATGAAATGAATTCGAGACGAGTAACTGAGAATTGAAAAAGAATTTGGGAAATTTTGTTTTATTTGGGTTAGTGATATTCGGTGAATGAATTTGTTAATCTTGTGAGAAATGCACAATTTCACTCTTGTTAAGCGTTTCTACATTATTTGTGAGGATTTGAGATGATTATCTCAAAACTGAAGGAAGTTAGTTAATGGATATTTCTGTTTTCTGATTTATGAATTATGGGAAGAATTGAAGAATTCCTGTGAATTATGTGAGGAATGTGTGTTATATTTATGAGTTTCTACAATTAATGAAATGAATTCGAGACGAGTAACTGAGAATTGAAAAAGAATTTGGGAAATTTTGTTTAATTTGGGTTAGTGATATTCGGTGAATGAATTTGTTAATCTTGTGAGAAATGCACAATTTCACTCTTGTTAAGCGTTTCTACATTATTTGTGAGGATTTGAGATGATTATCTCAAAACTGAAGGAAGTTAGTTAATGGATATTTCTGTTTTCTGATTTATGAATTATGGGAAGAATTGAAGAATTCCTGTGAATTATGTGAGGAATGTGTGTTATATTTATGAGTTTCTACAATTATTGAAATGAATTCGAGACGAGTAACTGAGAATTGAAAAAGAATTTGGGAAATTTTGTTTTATTTGGTTTAGTGATATTCGGTGAATGAATTTGTTAATCTTGTGAGAAATGCACAATTTCACTCTTGTTAAGCGTTTCTACATTATTTGTGAGGATTTGAGATGATTATCTCAAAACTGAAGGAAGTTAGTTAATGGATATTTCTGTTTTCTGATTTATGAATTATGGGAAGAATTGAAGAATTCCTGTGAATTATGTGAGGAATGTGTGTTATATTTATGAGTTTCTACAATTAATGAAATGAATTCGAGACGAGTAACTGAGAATTGAAAAAGAATTTGGGAAATTTTGTTTTATTTGGGTTAGTGATATTCGGTGAATGAATTTGTTAATCTTGTGAGAAATGCACAATTTCACTCTTGTTAAGCGTTTCTACATTATTTGTGAGGATTTGAGATGATTATCTCAAAACTGAAGGAAGTTAGTTAATGGATATTTCTGTTTTCTGATTTATGAATTATGGGAAGAATTGAAGAATTCCTGTGAATTATGTGAGGAATGTGTGTTATATTTATGAGTTTCTACAATTAATGAAATGAATTCGAGACGAGTAACTGAGAATTGAAAAAGAATTTGGGAAATTTTGTTTTATTTGGGTTAGTGATATTCGGTGAATGAATTTGTTAATCTTGTGAGAAATGCACAATTTCACTCTTGTTAAGCGTTTCTACATTATTTGTGAGGATTTGAGATGATTATCTCAAAACTGAAGGAAGTTAGTTAATGGATATTTCTGTTTTCTGATTTATGAATTATGGGAAGAATTGAAGAATTCCTGTGAATTATGTGAGGAATGTGTGTTATATTTATGAGTTTCTACAATTAATGAAATGAATTCGAGACGAGTAACTGAGAATTGAAAAAGAATTTGGGAAATTTTGTTTTATTTGGGTTAGTGATATTCGGTGAATGAATTTGTTAATCTTGTGAGAAATGCACAATTTCACTCTTGTTAAGCGTTTCTACATTATTTGTGAGGATTTGAGATGATTATCTCAAAACTGAAGGAAGTTAGTTAATGGATATTTCTGTTTTCTGATTTATGAATTATGGGAAGAATTGAAGAATTCCTGTGAATTATGTGAGGAATGTGTGTTATATTTATGAGTTTCTACAATTAATGAAATGAATTCGAGACGAGTAACTGAGAATTGAAAAAGAATTTGGGAAATTTTGTTTAATTTGGGTTAGTGATATTCGGTGAATGAATTTGTTAATCTTGTGAGAAATGCACAATTTCACTCTTGTTAAGCGTTTCTACATTATTTGTGAGGATTTGAGATGATTATCTCAAAACTGAAGGAAGTTAGTTAATGGATATTTCTGTTTTCTGATTTATGAATTATGGGAAGAATTGAAGAATTCCTGTGAATTATGTGAGGAATGTGTGTTATATTTATGAGTTTCTACAATTAATGAAATGAATTCGAGACGAGTAACTGAGAATTGAAAAAGAATTGGGAAATTTTGTTTTATTTGGGTTAGTGATATTCGGTGAATGAATTTGTTAATCTTGTGAGAAATGCACAATTTCACTCTTGTTAAGCGTTTCTACATTATTTGTGAGGATTTGAGATGATTATCTCAAAACTGAAGGAAGTTAGTTAATGGATATTTCTGTTTTCTGATTTATGAATTATGGGAAGAATTGAAGAATTCTGTGAATTATGTGAGGAATGTGTGTTATATTTATGAGTTTCTACAATTAATGAAATGAATTCGAGACGAGTAACTGAGAATTGAAAAAGAATTTGGGAAATTTTGTTTAATTTGGGTTAGTGATATTCGGTGAATGAATTTGTTAATCTTGTGAGAAATGCACAATTTCACTCTTGTTAAGCGTTTCTACATTATTTGTGAGGATTTGAGATGATTATCTCAAAACTGAAGGAAGTTAGTTAATGGATATTTCTGTTTTCTGATTTATGAATTATGGGAAGAATTGAAAGAATTCCTGTGAATTATGTGAGGAATGTGTGTTATATTTATGAGTTTCTACAATTAATGAATGAATTCGAGACGAGTAACTGAGAATTGAAAAAGAATTTGGGAAATTTTGTTTTATTTGGGTTAGTGATATTCGGTGAATGAATTTGTTAATCTTGTGAGAAATGCACAATTTCACTCTTGTTAAGCGTTTTACATTATTTGTGAGGATTTGAGATGATTATCTCAAAACTGAAGGAAGTTAGTTAATGGATATTTCTGTTTTCTGATTTATGAATTATGGGAAGAATTGAAGAATTCCTGTGAATTATGTGAGGAATGTGTGTTATATTTATGAGTTTCTACAATTGTGAAGTGAATTCGAGACGTAAGTAACTGAGAATTGAAAAAGAATTTGGGAAATTTTGTTTTAATTTGGGTTAGTGATATTCGGTGAATGAATTTGTTAATCTTGTGAGAGAAATGCACAATTTCACTCTTGTTAAGCGTTTCTACATTATTTGTGAGGATTTGAGATGATTATCTCAAAACTGAAGGAAGTTAGTTAATGGATATTTCTGTTTTTTGATTTATGAATTATGGGAAGAATTGAAGAATTCCTGTGAATTATGTGAGGAATGTGTGTTATATTTATGAGTTTCTACAATTGTTGAAGTGAATTCGAGACGAGTAACTGAGAATTGAAAAAGAATTTGGGAAATTTTGTTTATTTATTTGGGTTAGTGATATTCGGTGAATGAATTTGTTAATCTTGTGAGAAATGCACAATTTCACTCTTGTTAAGCGTTTCTACATTATTTGTGAGGATTTGAGATGATTATCTCAAAACTGAAGGAAGTTAGTTAATGGATATTTCTGTTTTCTGATTTATGAATTATGGGAAGAATTGAAGAATTCCTGTGAATTATGTGAGGAATGTGTGTTATATTTATGAGTTTCTACAATTAATGAATGAATTCGAGACGAGTAACTGAGAATTGAAAAAGAATTTGGGAAATTTTGTTTATTTTGGGTTAGTGATATTCGGTGAATGAATTTGTTAATCTTGTGAGAAATGCACAATTCACTCTTGTTAAGCGTTTCTACATTATTTGTGAGGATTTGAGATGATTATCTCAAACTGAAGGAAGTTAGTTAATGGATATTTCTGTTTTCTGATTTATGAATTATGGGAAGAATTGAAGAATTCCTGTGAATTATGTGAGGAATGTGTGTTATATTTATGAGTTTCTACAATTAATGAAATGAATTCGAGACGAGTAACTGAGAATTGAAAAAGAATTTGGGAAATTTGTTTTTATTTGGGTTAGTGATATTCGGTGAATGAATTTGTTAATCTTGTGAGAAATGCACAATTTCACTCTTGTTAAGCGTTTTCTACATTATTTGTGAGGATTTGAGATGATTATCTCAAAACTGAAGGAAGTTAGTTAATGGATATTTCTGTTTTCTGATTTATGAATTATGGGAAGAATTGAAGAATTCCTGTGAATTATGTGGAATGTGTGTTATATTTATGAGTTTCTACAATTAATGAAATGAATTCGAGACGAGTAACTGAGAATTGAAAAGAATTTGGGAAATTTTGTTTTATTTGGGTTAGTGATATTCGGTGAATGATTTGTTAATCTTGTGAGAAATGCACAATTTCACTCTTGTTAAGCGTTTTTTACATATTTGTGAGGATTTGAGATGATTATTCAAAACTG